>NC_031971.2:16518400-16817554 GCF_001858045.2 Oreochromis niloticus | reverse complement strand
TCTCACACACACACACACACACACACACACACACACACACACACACACACACAAGATCCAATTCAGTCAACCAGTCTAAATATATTGAATTTGAATCTTACAATGAGATCATCCCATAAAAAGGCTTTCTCTCTCTCTCTCTCTCTCTCTCTGTCACACACACACACACACACACACACACACACACACACACACAAGATCCAATTCAGTCAACCAGTCTAAATATATTGAATTTGAATCTTACAATGAGATCATCCCATAAAACGGCTTTCTCTCTCTCTCTCTCTCTCTCTCTCTCTGTCACACACACACACACACACACACACACACACACACACACACACACACAAGATCCAATTCAGTCAACCAGTCTAAATATATTGAATTTGAATCTTACAATGAGATCATCCATAAAACGCTTTCTCTCTCTCTCTCTCTCTCTCTCTCTGTCACACACACACACACACACACACACACACACACACACAGGGAGAGAGAAGTAAGTTTCTAGCTCAGTCAAGCAGCCTGGGAGCTGCTGAATTTGAATCCACCAATCAGAGAGCCTGTGCACTTTTTCCCGCCAAAACAGGTGCAGCCGTTTTTACACACACAGAGCACAGAGACAGGATTTCTGCAGTGAATTTCTCATAGTGAGAATTCCTCTCAAACAAATGGCCATAATTTCCTAACCGTAGGGGCTAGAACGGTCATTCTTACACCGTTTTGTTCAGAAGAGATGGGGGAATCTTAAAGTGTTGACACTTTATCATTAAAATATGAATTATTGAAGATATTTGACTTCTAATGCACCATAACTGAGTAGAGGCAAGCGAAAACTGCCTTGGCTTGCCCTCAAACAACGCTTTCTAACTCTAAATCTATTTGGAGTATTGATATCATTCTTTCACCGTAAGAGACAGCAGGCTTTGGTGAACAATCATGGAAATTTTCAGGTCTCTGTGGAAATCCATTAAAAAGATATGACGAGAGAAAAAAGTGGTTCATTTCCAGAGTTTGAAATCTGAAGAAATCTGAGCGAGGGACAAATTTCCTACCCTCAAACAAGTCTAACTCATTTCAGAACGGTAATAGGTGAGAAAGAAATTCTTGAATTGTGAGCGTCAGGAGTGTCTGAAGATATACTGGGACAAGCCTCATGTTTTAACTTCGCTTCGTTAAGGAGATATGACGATTCGAATATGCCTCTCATTACAGAAATCAAGCGGTGATTTTGAACAAACTCTCCATTGACTTTCTATGGAGAGTTTTCAGACTTTGTGTTGGTCTGAGGAGATTTGCCAAAATTCTATAAATCTCACAACATGATAGTGACATTTTCTGAAAGCCAGCAAAAATACCTACGTTTTGATGTATAATTTGTGGAAGTTGAGTGAAAATTGAGCAAGTAGCAAGAAGTTGTTCGGACATGAAGAGAAGACTGCGAAACCTACAGTGGCACACTGGAAGCCAAGTGCATAGCAACCATAACAACGCATGTATTTTCT
Source organism: Oreochromis niloticus (assembly GCF_001858045.2). Classification (NCBI taxonomy): domain Eukaryota; kingdom Metazoa; phylum Chordata; class Actinopteri; order Cichliformes; family Cichlidae; genus Oreochromis; species Oreochromis niloticus. The sequence continues at coordinate 16,816,049 of NC_031971.2, read as the reverse complement.
GAAAAATCACAATTTTGCAACTCAAAACTTTAAGAGGCATAAAAGTAAAACGGTAAAAGATTTGAAAAAGCTGATTTATTCCTGAATAGCCCAATAATTTGTGAACATTTTAAAGTTTGAATGGTTGTTCTACGTGAAAATATGAAAAAGTAGTTAAGTTTCAAAAACAAGCAAGTTTTAGCAGAATTGCGGAAGTTTCCCATTCATTTCAATGGGACAAATTAAAGGAAAAAAACTTAATATTTTAAAAAGTATAACAGTATAAAATACCAAAAGATATAGCGTAATTAGCAGAAATAGCAGAATAGTTTAAAATTTGAACGGTGAAAATCGGCTGAAAATTGTGGAAGTAGTTAAGTGCCAAAAAGTGTACGGAACGCAACTAGAATAATAATAATAACTAGAAAAATTTGCATTTCCTGCGAAAATGCAGTGTGGATGCTGTAAAGCTGAAGCTGTCAGCTGAAACTAGCTGAAAAAGCTGAAAAGTTGCAGAAATTGTAAAACCTTTGCAAAAAATTGTAATAACTTTGCAGAAGCATAAGAACTTAGCAAAAATGTAATTACTTAGCAGAACTGCAATAACGTAAAGAAAACATAATACTTGGCAGAAATACAATAACATAGCAGAACTTAGCAGCAGAAATTAGAATAAATATTGTAACTTAGCAGAAACAAGATAACTTTTCAGAAATACAGGATTTTAGCAAACATGGTACAAGATTACATAGATACTTTATTTAAACAAAAATACCTAAACATTGCACAAATACTGTGATTTAGGACAAATACTACAACATAGCAGAAATGCTGTAATTCAGCAAATATATTATGCTATGGCACAAATAGAAAGAATATGCTCAAATACTATGATTTTGCTCAAATAATATGATTAAGCAATAATACTAAGATTTAGCAGAAATACTGTATTTAGCACAAACACCGAAAAGTAGCAGAAATACTGTAATTTAGCATAATAGTAATATCTTGCACAATTACAAATATGGACATGGTAAATGGCCTGTATTTATATAGCGCTTTTATGGTCCCTAAGGACCCCAAAGCTCTTTACATATCCAGTCATTCACCCATTCACACACTGGTGATGGCAAGCTACGTTGTAGCCACAGCCACCCTGGGGCGCACTGACAGAGGCGAGGCTGCTGGACACTGGCGCCACCGGGCCCTCTGACCACCACCAGTAGACAACGAGTGAAGTGTCTTGCCCAAAGACACAACGACCGAGACTGTCCGAGCCGGGCCTCGAACCGGTAACCTTCCGATTACAAGGCGAACTCCCAACTTTTGAGCCACGATCGCCCCCATATATGGAAACACATGCACAGAGACACACACAGGATCCAATTCAATCAACCAGTGTAAATATATTGATTTTAAATCACACAATAAGATACACCCATAAAAAGGCGCTCTCTCTCTCTCTCTCTGTCATACAGACACACACACACACACACACACACACACACACACACACACACACCACAGCAGCAGCAGCAGAAGCAAGTGAACAAACAGGGGCTGTACATACAGTGTTTCCTGTATGTTTCTAGGTGGGTCAAAAAGCCTGGAGCTGCTTAATTTGAATCCACCAATCAGAAAGGCTATGTACTTTTTCCCGCCAAAACAGGTGCACCTGTTTTTACACACGCAGCACAGAGACAGGATTTGTGCAGTCTATTTTTCATAGTGAGGACTCCTCTCAAACAAATGGCTATAATTTCCTTACCAGCTGCGCCACTGGGAAAGACAGTGAGCTCTTGGGAAACGGGGTGATGAGCAGTCAGAATTAGATCGCGGTGAGAGGCAAAGAGCGCCGTTTTTTGGAGTTACAAAACGTCGTGTAACTCCAAAACTAGGTGGACTAGGAGCATAATTCTTGTACTGGGTGAATCAGCGGACTTTGGTGTACTTTGACTGCGATTTTCATTACTCTTTGTACATCCGTCGCTGAGATATGACGAGAGAAGAAACTGCAGACCTCAGATATGATTGGCTGGCTGGGAAGCTGGCAGAAATATATAGTAATAGTGTGATTAAGCATAAATACTACATTTAGCAGAAATACTGTATTAAGCACAAATCCTATAAAAAGCAGAAATACTATATTAAGCACAAATCCTATAAAAAGCAGAAATACTATATTAAGCAATATAAAAATCCTATAAAAATGGTATAAAAAGCAAAAATACTGTAATATGATTTGGTAGAAAAACTATAATTAATCAGAAACACTATACTGGGTAGAAATACTGTAATCAGCACATATACTGTAACATGACAGAAATTCCTCCACTTAGTAGTAATACTATAACATAACACAAATGTTATGATGAGTTGAGCGGCTGGTACTCTGGTGCAGTCAGCACAATCTGGAGCTGAACACTCTTAAAACTGTAGAGATGACAGTGGACTTCAGGAGACATCCCTCAACTCTGCCCCCCCTCATCATATCAGACAGCCCTGTGTCGACTGTGGAGATCTTCAAGTTGCTGGGTACCACCATCTCCCAGGACCTGAAGTGGGAGACCAACATCAACTCCATCCTCAAAAAGACCCAGCAGAGGATGTACTTCCTGAGACAACTGGGGAAGTACAGTCTTCCACAGGAGCTGCTGATCCAGTTCTACACTGCAGTCATTGAGTCTGTCCTGTGCTCCTCCATCACAGTCTGGTATGGTGCAGCCACTAAACAGGACAGGTGCAGACTGCAGCGGACTGTACGGGCAGCAGAAAGGATCATCGGCGCCCCCCTGCCCTCCATCCAGGATCTGTACCTCTCAAGAACCAGGAAACGGGCAGGGAAAATCATCACAGACCCTCACACCCTGGACACAGACTTTTTGATCTGCTGCCCTCTGGCAGACGGTACAGAAGCCTGCAGACCAGGACCACCCGACACAGGAACAGTTTCTTTCCCCTCGCCATCTCCCTTCTAAACAGTTGAACTGTCACACTGCTCCCACTGCCAGACTGCAACTGCACCTTATGTACATTCTGTAGTATTCATTCCACCTCATTTCATTTCTGTATTTTATGTATATACGTTTAGATTAGTTATTTATAGTTGGTTTACACAGCTTTGTGTATGTATGTGTATGCATGTGTAATGTATATATAGATACGTGTGTGTGTGGGTGCGTGTGTGTGTGTGTGTGTGTGTGTGTGTGTGTGTGTGTGTGTGAGATTTACATTGCTGTGCTCGAGAGCCACCATCTACCGGAACCAAATTCCTTGTATTTGTATGCACATATACTTGGCCAATAAACATGATTCTGATGAGTTGGCACAAAAACCATGATTTAGCAGAAATACTATGATTGAGCAGAAATACTATGATTGAGCAGAAGTACTAAGATGTAGTAAAAGTACTTTGATTTAAGAGAAATCCAATTATGGAGGAGTAATACTTTAAAATGGGAGAAATATTGATACACACACACATTCACAGAGCCTAAAGGGAAGAGTATTTGTGCCATGGAGTGTTAAGAAGAATCTGAGGTCCATATTAGAAAAGCTGGTAAAAAGTTTTCAGAATTGTAATAAATGATGAATATGAATTAGTGGTCTGTGATAGTGTATTAATTTGTAGGGCAAAAAACATGTTGTCCAAGGTGGAGTTGAACCCACGACTTTGGGGTTGCAGACCTGTGTCATTACCAGCTGCGCCACTGGGAAAGACAGTGAGTACTTGGGAAACAGGGTGATGAGCAGTCAGAATTAGATCGCGGTGTGAGGCAAAGAGCGCCGTTTTTTGGAGTTACAAAACGTCGTGTAACTCCAAAACTAGGTGGACTAGGAGCATAATTCTTGTACTGGGTGAATCAGCGGACTTTGGTGTACTTTGACTGCGATTTTCATTACTCTTTGTACATCCGTCGCTGAGATATGACGAGAGAAGAAACTGCAGACCTCAGATATGATTGGCTGGCTGGGAAGCTGGCAGAAATATATAGTAATAGTGTGATTAAGCATAAATACTACATTTAGCAGAAATACTGTATTAAGCACAAATCCTATAAAAAGCAGAAATACTATATTAAGCACAAATCCTATAAAAAGCAGAAATACTATATTAAGCAATATAAAAATCCTATAAAAATGGTATAAAAAGCAAAAATACTGTAATATGATTTGGTAGAAAAACTATAATTAATCAGAAACACTATACTGGGTAGAAATACTATATTTAGCACAAATCTTATAAAATAGCAGAAATAGTATGATTCAGCACAATAGTAATAACTTAAACAGAAAAACTGGAAAAGCAAAATGGACAGCTGAAAAAATGCTGAACATGCTAAGGGTCCTTCAAATGTACTTGTTAAATGAAAAAAAAACTGAGCAAAAAAAGTGTAACAGTCACACAATCAGAAATATGGAAACATATGGAAACACACATGCACAGAGAGACACACACAGGATCAAATTCAGTCGACCAGTCTAAATATATTGAATTTAAATCATACAATAAGATGCTCCCATAAAAACTCTGTCTCGCCCTCTCTTTCTCTCTCTCTGTCACACACACACACACACACACACACACACACACACACAGGGAGAGAGAAGTAAGTTTCTAGCTCAGTCAAGCAGCCTGGGAGCTGCTGAATTTGAATCCACCAATCAGAGAGCCTGTGCACTTTTTCCCGCCAAAACAGGTGCATGCAGCACAGAGAGACACAGGATTTTTGCAGTCTATTTCTCATAATGACGACTCCCCTCAAACAAATGACCATAATTTCCTAACTATAGGGGCTAGAACGGTCATTCTTACACCGTTTTATTCAGAAGAGATGGGGGAATCTTAAAGTGTTGACAATGTATCATTAAAATATGAATTATTAAAGATATTTGACTTCTAATGCACCATAACTGAGTAGAGGCAAGCGAAAACTGCCTTGGCTTGCCCTCAAACAACGCTTTCTAACTCTAAATCTATTTGGAGTATTGATATCATTCTTTCACCGTAAGAGACAGCAGGCTTTGGTGAACAATCATGGAAATTTTCAGGTCTCTGTGGAAATCCATCAAAAAGATATGACGAGAGAAAAAAGTGCCTCATTTCCAGAGTTTGAAATCTGAAGAAATCTGAGCGAAGGACGAATTTCCTACCCTCAAACAAACCCAATTCATGGCCAAATGGTAATAGATGAGAAAAAAATTCTTGAATTGTGAGCGTCAGGAGTGTCTGAAGATATATTGGCACAAGCCTCATGTCTTAACTTCGCTTCGTTAAGGAGATATGACGATTCGAATATGCCTCTCATTACAGAAATCCAGCGGTGATTTTGAACAAACTCTCCATTGACTTTCTATGGAGAGTTTTCAGACTTTGTGTTGGTCTGAGGAGATTTGCCAAAATTCTATAAATCCCACAACAATGATAGTAACATTTTCTGAAAGCCAGCAAAAATACCTACGTTTTGATGTATAAATTGTGGAAGTGGAGTGAAGATTGAGTAAGTAGCAAGAAGTTGTTCGGACATGAAGAGAAGACTGCAAAACTTTCAGTGGCACACTGAAAGCCAAGTGCATAGCAACCATAACAACGCATGTATTTTGTGAAAAATCACAAAAATGAAACTCAAAACTTAAAGAGGGATAAGATGAAAACGGTAACAGATATGAAAAAGCTGAATCATTCATGAATAGCCCAATAATTTGTGAACATTTTAAAATTTGAATGGTTGTTCTAGGTGAAAGTATGACAAAGTAGATAAGTTTCAAAAACAAGCAAGATTTAGCAGAATTGTGGAAGTTTCCCATTCATTTCAATGGGACAAATTAAAGGAAAAAAACGTAATATTTTAAAAAGTATAACAGTAAAAAATACCAAAAGTCATAGCGCACATTAGCAGAAATAGCAGAATAGTTTAAAATTTGAACGGTAAAAATCGGTTGAAAATTGTGGAAGTAGATAAGTGCCAAAAAGTACAAAAGTTGCAACTAGAATAATAATAATAAAGTATAATAATAAAGAATAAAGAGAAACAGGAACTCAATAGTGTGGATGCCTAAAGCATCCACACAATAAAGTAGAATAAAGAATAAAGAGAAACAGGAACTCAATAGTGTGGATGCCTAAAGCATCCACACAATAATAAAGTAGGATAATAAAGAATAAAGAGAAACAGGAACTCAATAGTGTGGATGCCTAAAGCATCCACACAATTAAACTAGTTCTTTTGAAACGGTCAGACAATGAATGGATTAATAAAGAGGCATTCTTCTAATTATATGGGGTGCTGCAGGACACAATGACCATTTATTGAAAACACTCTGACTATGCAGGCAGTTTAGGGATTTATTTCAGTGTTTTAATAATCACAAAAGGACATATTGTTCCCGAGTTCAGGTTTTCTAGCTGTTGGAGACCTTGGGGGTAGGTCTGGAACATGCTGTAGAGATTAAAGGTATATCTCATTGGGCCCTGGAATGCCTTGAGATCTCCCAGGAGGGGCTGAAAACATTGCCAGGAAGAGAGACATATCGGACTGCCTGGCTTAGCCTGCTGCTCCTGTGATGCCTCTCCCAGGCAGAAAATGAAATGGATGTTGTTTAAAAATAGTATTTAAAAAAAGTAGACACTGTTACTGGCTTTGAGTTCTATCCATCATTAAAATAAATTTTGAACAAATGCACAAAATGTGCAGAAAAAAAGATGCAGTAATCCTCTTATAAATCACAAGCTGCTATTTTCTTTTAAGGTTTTGGGGCTCCAAAGCATTTTTAGCATTCATGTAAAGATAGAGTAAAATTTCTAAATTACCAGAACAAGAAGATATCTGGTGCACAGCTGCTTCAAACTGAAGGTTAAGAGGTGTTGGTGCTTGCAGTATGTTTGCTGTTTTTATTTCAGATCTACAGACATGTTGGTGACATCCTGGCAAGCTATTCACTAGCTTGCTAAAAACTCAGACAAGCTAGAGTGGTTGCTGGAAGTTGGTGGCAGCTGCCAGTAGAAATTGGTCAGAAAGACAGTTAGGCACCAAAAATCTCTGTGATTGATTTGGTCTCTAGCTCATAGCAGTGGTCGCCCGTAATTTGCATGGAAGGCTACAACTATTACGACTACTGCTTGGCGAGCATCCAGTGAGTGTTTCCAGACAAGTCAGCATATTTTGTGTAAGTTACAGGCAACCACAGCAATGTCAAGGTCTCTGGTGCAGCATCGTATACCTACACCTAACAACCTTTCTCAAACCCTTGCCAATTGGTCAGGGAACACACATTTTTCCCTAGAAAATGCTGGTTGCCTACCAGTCGCTATTCCTGTGTGACTGGGAGGTTAGTCATCCAGAAATTATTTCATGAAAATCAGAAAAAAGCAACAAAAAATGATAAAGCCAAATTTCCTTCTGAAGATTAATGAACAGTGTATACGAACAATTCATTCTCCTCATGCAGTAACTAAATTCAACTCAGTGCATCCTGCTTTTTGCTCTTCAACACTATTATGCTGCGTCTTTCTGAAGTGAACATTTGGCCCATTGTTAGACAAGAGTGCTGAGATGCACAGTGTGCTTCTCTCCACTGTCATTCCTTCCGCTGCATTGCCAGCTCCGGCTCTGAACCTTTGGCTCTCTCTGATAAAATATTTAAGATCTGCCATGATTAAAGTGCATCCTGCTCACCTTGGCAGCAAAATCCATTAACCTCAAGAGAATCAATCCCATTGATTTCAATGATAGGTGCTGGAAATGTGCATGTGAGTATGAGGTCAAAGTAGAGGGTGTTGGGAGGTGAAAGAAACAGCATGTTGTTGAGAAGAGGAAAGGAAAAAAACTTTTTACTCACTGCAGGCACAGTCAAGTTGCGGTATGAAAAATGCATGGGACATCAGTCAGGTACACAATTATTTGCATGGCTCAGAGAATTGAAGCAGTGTGTGCAAGCATCCTAGACGCAGGCACTCAAGATGCTCCAGCAGTACAATACAGCTTAAAGCACCGTAGTTTAATAACAACAGGAAAGAAGACAAGCAAGGAGAGGGTAAGGAGAAAAAAAGGGACAAATTCAGAGAAAGGGCACGGGTGGTTGTGTGCCAAATAATTTATGTCAACCGTCATCTTCAGCATTGTCACAATCATCACTTTAATGTATAACATGAAACTTCCACAAAAAGTGCTGCAGAAAAAAGGTGACGGAAAGCATCCTCTAACCCCGTGTTCACCTGCAGAGCTCATAATTTCTATCGCAGCCAATAATTTTTCCTTTAATGTACTTGATAACATGCAGGAAGGCATTTCAGTCCGTGGTGAGTGGGGATAATTACATTGGCAAACCCAGTGAGTGTTTTCAACAATGACAGCTCTGTGTACCGTGAACGTTAAAACAGATAAAGCAGTCTGGGCATGCTGCTAAATTGCCATTGCCTTACTCAGAGGCAGAGGGTTGAAACTTTTGAAATATGTTTTAATCCAGAGCTGTCAAACCAAATAATAAGAGCCAGGTCCACGTGGACTTTTGTGGCTCCTTTTTAATTAGACTAGAAGAAATTGAGGGCAGATCATCAAGTTGAATTTAGTTTTATAGACACATGGCTCAGAGACAGTTAAACTACATGCATGTGTTTAACTCAAGGCACTATATAAAATAAATAAATTCCCCGCTCGCCTCTGTGGGCGGTCTTCATGCTTCAAACTTGGGTCCACTACCAGAGGCCTGGGAGATTGAGGGTCCTGCACAGTATCTTTGCTCTTCTGGACAGAGATCTTGGATGTTGTTCCTGGGATCTGCTGGATACACTTGCCTAGCTTGGGGGTCCCTGCACCAAACACTTTGATTACCACTGGGAACACTGTTGCCTTCACCCTCCACATCTTCTTGAATCTTCTCTCAGCACTTGGTACTTCTCGAGCTTCTCGTGTTCTTCTTCCTGATGTCGCTATCACTACTGCCGTCTTCCTCTGCTTGTCCACCACTACTACGCGCAGTTGGTTAGCAATCACCAGTTTGTCGGGCTGGATCTGTGCCACAGGATCTTAGTTCCGTCATTCTCGACCACCCTGGGGGGTCGTGTCCTATTCTGATCATATTTTGACCATAGGACTTCCAGGCATAGATGTTTCTGTATACTATGCCGGCCATTTGGTTATGATGTTCCAGGTATGCCCGGCCTGCTAGCATCTTGCACCCTGTTATTAGCTGCTGGACTGTTTCAGGGCAATCTTTGCACAGCCTGCACCTGGGGTCTTGGCTGGTGTGATAGACCCCAGCTTCTATCGATCTTGTGCTTATGTCAGTTTTAGGCCCTGTACTTTTTAATTTGTATATGCTCCCTCTTGGCGGTGTCATCAGGAGGCATGGAGTGAACTTCCACAGTTACGCTGATGACACTCAGCTGTACATCTCCGTGTCTCCGGATGACACCAGACCAATGGATGCCCTTTATTTTAGATATAAAATCTTGGATGGCAGAAAATTTTTTACAGCTTAACCAGGACAAAACTGAAGTTTTAATCATTGGTCCCGAAGCTCAGAGAGAGAAACTCTTGTCTATATTACAGGCATTTTCACTATGTCCTTCGCTACAAGTGAAAAACCTGGGTGTTATTTTTGACTCTGAGCTTGGTTTTATCCCACATATTAAACATGTAACCAAAATTGGATTTTATCATCTAAAAAACATAGCCAGAGTCCGCCCTATTCTCTCTCGGGCCAACACGGAGATGCTGATGCATGCTTTTATTACCAGTCGCATTGATTACTGTAATGCCCTGCTCTCTGGTCTTCCCAAAAAGAATATTTCACCTTTACAACTTTTACAAAACTCTGCAGCTCGTGTGCTGACGAAGACCAGAGGGCGGGCCCACATTACACCGGTTTTAGAATCGCTGCATTGGCTCCCCGTGTGTTTCAGGATCGATTTTAAAGTTCTTTTATTGGTTTTTAAATGTCTTAATGGGCTTGGGTCTTCTTATCTCTCAGATTTGCTTTTATCATATGAACCCTCGTGGACCCTGAGGTCCTCTGGTACTGGCCTTTTGATTGTCCCTAAAGTCAGGACACATACTCATGGAGAGGCAGCTTTACAATAGTATGGTCCTCATCTGTGGAACAGCCTGCCGGAGGAGCTCAGGGCTGCAGAGAACGTACATGTTTTTAAGAACAGGCTCAAGACCCACCTTTTTAATTTAGCTTTTACCTAGGGGGCTCTCTGCAGCGGGGCTGTGATCAACCGTGGCTGCCGGGGCTTCGTGGGTCCTCTCAGCCTGGCTGGGGGGCTTCTTTGCCTCCCTTCTGCTGTGTGCCCAGCCTGGATGCTGCGGTCTGCGACCGGCTCCCGGTGCAGACGGCTCCCTGTGATAGTGTTTCCTCACCTGGCTCATGTGTGCCCAGCCCAGTTTTACTTCTTAAGTTTGTGTCATCATGTACCCATGATTATTTATGTTAATGAAAAGTGCTTTATAAATAAAGATTGATTGATGGCTGCACAGGAATAAGCTCTGATTAGTACCTCTGTGCTGTCTTTCAGTCCAGCTTGGTAAGATTTCTTCACTGCTTCTTCCTCTATCTGCTAATGGTACATACCCTGCAGGGGCCTATCCTTTCATGATGGTTCTTCTGCTTGCTCCTCTTCTGTCTTGGGTTTCTGCTGCCTGAGGTATTCACTAAACACACGGTCAGTATTGCACTATTAAGAGAAAGGAATCCCATAAGGTTAATAACTGTAGTTTTCTTACAAGGACCCAGACTTTCTTGGAATTTTTTAAAGAGATTTTGAGGAACAGTTCACCAGGCTTTCTGAATTTTTCTTTGTTGGGCATTGAAAATGGTCACATACAAGTATGGGACAGAGGTGAAAAAACACACAAAGTTTTTGGTTTGTTTGTTAAACCACTTGATGCTGACTGTTCAAAAGCCACAAAAAAGCCCCTAGCTTAAGGGAAGAACCAGTATTGTGTCCATACATGGCAGACAGTCTAACCCAGGGATCTGCAACCTTTTACACCCAAAGAGCCACTTGGACCCGGTTTCCACGCAAAAGAAAACACTGGGAGCCGCAAATACTTTTTGACATCTAAAATGAAGATAACACTGTATATATTGTTTTTTATCTTTGTGTGAACAACTAAGGTGTGTTGCTTATGAAATCCATGAAGTGCTACAGAGAAAATTAAATTATATTTACGTAATCAACACATTTTGAACTCAGGAAATACAACAAAAGCAAAGACACCCAGCTGAACTAAAATGATCCATGTAGCAAACAAAAACTGTTGTCAGCCGCCACCCTTATATCCCCTTTGGGCTGTTGGAGCCTTGACCTGACTCTTAAAAAATAATTGGAAAAAAGCACTATGCTGCTGAAAAATGAAAAATAGATATTTGCAAAATTCTGCCTAAATATGTATTTTACCTGGTTAATGCGTGCGGCGGGGCGTGGTTTGCAGCGACGCTGCAGGGTAGGCGGACGCACCTGAGCGACACCCGCAATCACGCCTCGCTGCCTTTACGTCTGCGCTATCTGTGCTGTTGTGTTGTTGGTGGTGTATGTCGGGCTGTGAGCTGAAAAGCTACAGCCGGCTGTATGCGTACAGCAACCGTGTGTGAAAAGTGCTCAATAAAGAGATGCTGAAAAGCATGCTCATGGAAACATCGTCGGGTCTGCCGTGATTTGTTTACAATGGGACTTCTGCTCCTGAACCTCTGCGCACAGAGTCCGCAAATCGGGGCTATACGAAGTCCGTTTACTCACGGTGTTTGTCTTTAACATAGTTCACGGTGGAGAACAGCTGCTGACATAATGTGGATCCGAAGATCCATAATTAGCCTACCTGGGGTTGAAAGTCTCGATAAATGCACGGCGTTTCGGCGGGAATACCGGCTTCCGCGAGTGTGACGCTTATTTTGAGCGATGAAAAAATAATAGAATATAATTTTATTTTTATATTTCAATATCACAATAATCTTCCAATTTAGAACTACGAGTTAAAAAGAACTAACATAAATAAAATACACTTCAGCGAAATACTTCTAATTTATTTGCCCAAACCAGGCGGAGCCGCAGTATAAGGACTAAAGAGCCGCATGCGGCTCCGGAGCCGCGGGTTGCCGACCCCTGGTCTAACCAAATATAAATAAATAATATTTTAAGACTCTTTGTTACTAGTAGCCTGTTACGAAAACAAATAATTTGCTCCTATGACTTTATTTAAATCTATGAAAAATGTCAACATTAACAGCTTAACAGCTATGAAATTGTATTTTTGCACCAACAACTTGATTTCCAAAGAGCTATTAACTGAAAATTGGTATACCTCAGCACATTGTGCAGTATGTCCTTAAAAATGTGAGAAAACTGCACAGGTGGGGGGGCAAAAGAAGAAGTGTCAGGCCTAAAAATATCGACAGATGATGAACATTATCTAAAAGTCATGTCTTTAAGAAAAAAGAGAAAATCCAGTGAAAACCTGACACGGGACCTGAGCATTACATCTAAACCTTCAGTTGATCCATCTACTGTGCACTGAAGCATCACCAGAAATTCTGTCAGTCTAAGGGTTGATGTCAAGAAGCCATTCTTAAGGAGAGGAAACAGGTAGAAAAGGCTGGGATTTACCAAATTACACAAGAATGGTACTGAAAATCAGTGGCAACAGGACTCATGGAGTAAATCCAAATTTGAGATTTTTGCCTATCATCAGTATGTACACAGGAGATCAGGAGAGATGTACAACACTGAGTGTTTACATCAATCTGTAAAACATGATGGAGGCTCTGTCATGGTTTGGTGACAGAACTAGTGGTGTTTGAGATCTTGTTAACATTGATGGAAAAATGAACACAGAAAAGTACCATCTGATTAAATTTGCTTGTTATAAGAGCAGTAAATAATGATTTTGTTAAATAGATGACCAAGGAAGTAAAGAAGCAACTTTGGCAAGAGGTTGTGATCAAGAAAACATAATTTATTACTGCACATTGAGTTTATCTGTACTTGTGACTTTAGCCTGAAGCTCACATGAGAAAATATTTCTGTAGTGCACTGACAAATTACTTCAACTGTCTTATTTGCATAAGTATTAAGAGGTATAAATACCAAGTAACCAAGCAAATTGCATTGATTTCTAACATGATTGGTTGTCTCACATTAATCAGCTTGGTCAAAATCTATGACAAGAGGGTGCATTGTGGAGCAGCTGGAGCAACTCCCATTGCAAGGAAAGGCTTCAAAGAGAAGACTGAGACAAGAGAGGTTTGATGAGCTACACCAAAAAATTTATATTATCATATGTAGGGGAAAAAAAACTTGGTTGACAAAAACTGAAGCAACGAAGTTGTTTTGCTGGCATTTTGTTCTCAATCAATAAAAAATCCAGGAACTAAATAGTTCAAACTGACCTTGCAGAGGGCCACGCAAAACATGGGAGGCTGCCTGAAAACTATCAAGAGCACTCATGTGGCTCAGGAAACAAAACATCACAAATAACAGAGAAGTGCTTTGGAAGGTTATTGATCTGGTAATATTTTGGGAAGTGCACTTGGTGGGCATCTTGAGGGAAAAGCATTCTTCAACTTAAAAAAAAAATAGATGAAAAGTATTTGCTACGATTTAAACACAATTTTCAGTTGAAAATGCTAATCAGATCAACCCAAGGCTTCAAACTCAGTTGTTTTTAAAACATATCTTAATTTTGAAATGAGTAACATGTTTCTAAAAACACTGCAACAGATACATGTTTATCACTGTTTCCGAAAAGAAATTTCCATTTTGATTGATGAAAGTTTTCCACTTCAGGGTGAAGTATATTTCACCTTAAATGAGCTCAGGTGTTGTTTCTGAGTTGTGCATATAATTTGCACGATACAGTTTAAACTTGCATTTGTGGATGAGACATAGTTTGACGGTGGCTTTCTGTTAGTGAGGGCTTTGAATCATGTTTAATCTACAGCACTGTGTGAGCGCATTCAGCTTTAATTTACATTTTGCGTAGCAATCACAACTTTGGTGTTGACCAGACATCTGGATGTATTATGTTTTTTCTTGTTTGCCTAGTCATGTCCAGATGGACATAATCAATGTCCTTAATATGATATTGCAGGTTGAAGTCAGACTTGAAGGGTTAGGGTTTCATCTCTCATCTTTTAACCTTTCATCTTTGTGGTGTCAGGTAAACAGACATGTTAAGCGCTCCCTAACTGTGCTGCAGTACATTTCTCATGAAGGATGGCAGAGCAGCTCTTCATGGGTTTTTCTGACAGGAGCTCGAAATGGATTGCTGCTGTGCTGTCTCGTGTCTCTTTGATTTTTTTGATTAACTTGATTGCAGTTCACAGTTATCGTAGGAATGTAGTTAGTATGTCTGGAGATCTGAATGACCTACAGATCAAGGTAAACACAGGATTGTGCACATGTTCACGTGTATTCCTCTTACTTGGCTGAACATGAATAAATACTCAGAACTTTCTTTTCCAACTGGAACTAAGTTGAGTCGTTTTTCGTTGCATCTGCCAGACAAACAAGGCCATCAGATGAGAAAGTGAAAGGAAGATTTCCCATGGCTGCGCAGAGGAAGTGAAACTATAATTTGAGCTGGTTAGTATGGCAAAAAAAGACCCTACAAATCCCAGATGGAGCTTTCAAGTGAGGTCAGAAATGACACTCAATACTGTGGTGGCAATTTTGTGCTTCTGTCAAAATTCAGGTTCCTCTTGAATGTTTTTGCAGACCTGTTTCACACACAGGATCACTTGGGATGGTTGTAGAGTCATAGAGTTCATGCAGTAGAGTGGGTTGTCTACCAATCGACAGCTCTGACAGCTGAAGTATCCTTGGACAAGCTACTGAAACCTGAGTTGCCCCAGCACTTTAATTGGAGGGTGTCTGAATGTTGTCTAAAGTCCTATAGATTTACCAGACCATTTAGCATTTCAAAAGATGATTTCTTAAATGAATGAGTCAGGTTAACTTTCAAACTACGGCAAAGCCTTTCCTGAAGCTTCCTCTGCATCACTAAAAGACGCATATGTGCATTTCTTTGGTGTTCTGGTGTTGGCAGTGAGTTCATCAGTATATATGTGTCCTGCAGTACTGTCATCACATCAGCCGCTCCGCATGTTCTCTCCTTCTCTCCTCCTTCTGCTGCACTGGTCCAACCTCAGCATAGCATAAGTCAAAGCTAATTTGTTATTTACACTAAAGGGATGTTTAATAGTTATTTAATTTACACATTTATATTTAACCACTTAACATAAACTGAAACCTTGAATTTTGCTCAGTTTTTAGTTACTGCATGATCTTAGATTTCAGTTATATATATATATATATATATATATATATATATATATATATATATATATGGTAAATAACTAGCTATAACTATAATAATACATTTCAATAAACTATACTGAATTAAATGCATGGCCCTAACTGTAGTTGAATTTGGTTCGTTGACTCTGTTTGCCTCTTTGTTACAGATGTTGCACCATGTAGGGTCATATAAGTAATATTTAGATAAACGTTAGTACATGTACATGCCTCGCCCTTCCTTGTTTCACTCCTATCTAGGTGTATAAAAGGGGAAAGGTAAAAATGTCCAGGCAGGTTGCTTTGAGAATGGTCCTTTTTTCCAAGCTGCAAACCCTACTGCCAGTTGAGTGGCAGCTCTAATGAAGGGTGGCACAGTGTTTTCTAACTAATGAGAGGCAGTGGTTCTTCTTCTATGAAGGATCGCATCTGTAGCTTATCAGACATCAACACCTTAGTATGGTCGATTGATATAAGCTGCGTCCCAATTCAGGGGCAGCATATGAACACCAGTGTTGATCATACATGTGTTTTCAGTCCCGTTGTCACAGGTGGATAAAATCAAACACCCAGCCATGCAGCAAAAGAGAATAGGCTGTTGTAGAACTGACTACTTTCAAGTTTGTGAAATTTTTTCCCTTTTAAATATTCCACAATTAACTGTTATTTATTATTATTGCAAACTGCAGTGTTGCATCGTGGAGAAACAGTGATGAGCACGCTGTGAAAGTCACCAACGCTCTGCTGACTCACTAGCTGCAGAGTTTGCATTAACATCCACACAAACACTGTGTGCTGTGAGCTTTATGAGATTGTTCTTTAGGTGTAACGTGTAGGTGCCCCAGCACTTTAGTCCATGCAGTGTATTTGATGTTTTTCCATCAATCCATCTTGTCTTCTTACACTTCCTTGTTTTCACAATTAAAAAAGAAAATGAAAACAAAAATCAAAGCAAAGAGGGAATCTCTAGTGTGTCTAAAATGAAAATTATTCATCATCCTGGGGTGAAGTAAATATTACAGCAGTCTGTTGATGATATTGTTTTTTTAAGTAATTGTAGCTTGATGTCTACAGTGACAGTCAGAAAAACAGTTATTATAAGTGCCTAGTGTGAATAAATCTGAGTCTAAGGGGACTCCTTGTTTATTTTATTTTATTTAGTTCAGGATTAATCAAAATTTTTACAAATAATCACAGATTTATGAATTTATATAATAATTAGCTTATGCTAATTGTTCGTGACAGGTTGACAGAAGGTTATAAAAGTTTCCTGCTTCAGTATATACAGTATTATCATATTAGACTGTCTCACTGTTGGCAAGTTAAAAAACAAAAATACTTTTTTTACAACTTTCAAAAATGAAACATGTAATAAATGCAGTGCAACTTCTCATATATGAAAAACGAAATTTCTTCCTCTCGTTCTAAAGTAGATTCACAGCATTCTTGAACTCGACCTTAGATTTGTATAAAGTCTGAAGATACAGAAGTGAGAAAATATAAATGTTAATTCTTAAATCACAGCAGAGTCATGTGTACTCAGTGCAGAATGCCTTTGAGTCATTTTGACGTTAAGAGACCAGGTTGTAGTTACAGTTGATAATCTATTACCCTGAACATGATGACATTACTTTAACAATAAGGTGGTGTTATAGAAAATACCAAAAATCCTGTTGAACCAACATGTTTTATTTATACAGTCCTGTGTGAATGAAATACGTCAGTTTGACAAGAAACAATTCAGTGTGGGGGGAAAAAAGAGAAGTTATAGTGTTTGACCAATCGTGTGGGAGCGGTGTACACAATGAAATTCAAAGATTTTTTTTTTTCAGTGTACTGGTACGCATGAGCAAAAGCTGTGGTATATTATTGACAGACCAAGTTACATTAGCATCTGTTAGGACATGCCAAGCTCCAATCAAGCATAGTGTCTATATAGAGTACCACTTAAGCTACCTACTCTTCCTAATTAGGGCTATAATTAGTTATAATTAGTCAACTTTGTTCCACAGAAGTTATTTTTAATTCAGGTTTTAGTTCATGAAACTTCGTATAAATAAAATAAACAACACACCACTCGCCAGTAGCAGGTGTATTTACACTGCATTATGACATATTATGGTTCTAAAATTGGTAATTTAATTACATTAACTAAGCAAACAATTATGTAATTACTTCAGTTAATTAAGTCCTACAATTATCTGTATGATGGGCTGATAGAGGATATAAAATGTGCTTTTCCACTGTGGCGATATGGACTTCATTGTTATTATGTGATGGTCTACACTTTACTTCATGTTCTTGGACAACAACATGATGACAAAGTGTAAACTCTAAAAGGTCAGAGGTCAAAAAAGTAGACTTTCAAATAGAGATTTACCTCCTCTATGCTCCCTGTAACAAGTAATTAAGAGAAAGTTTCCCAAACTATCAACAATTTTTAAAACAAGTAAACAAGCAATCTTGTGGCATTATTAATACAGCTTCCTGAAGTCAAAATTTATACTGCTCTATGTGTTTTTAATCAGGGCTTTAACAAAAAACACACTCACAGAAATCCATCACTACTTCGGCCTTTACCCCTTAATTGTCTGCTAAGCGACAACAATGAAGAATCAAAGCCTTTGAAGATAAAGAGAAGCCATTAAGCTTATACTGCTGCACCAATCATTATCAGCCAAATCCCAGAGACAAGGCTCATCGCAGGGGTAAAATAAAGAGTAGATAAGACGGAAGCTAATGATGATTTTTCTCCCAGCATCCAGAATGAAAGGCAACAAATGGGCAATAAAGATCCCAAAGAGGTGTCACTGAAAGATTTGAGAGAGCCGACAGAGGCTAATCACCGAGGTTAAAAGCTATCGGAAAAGACACGACTGCAACAGCCTCATCGCTTTTATGACTTGTTCAGAATGCCGGTATATGGATTATGTGTTTCTCATGGTTAAAACTAAAAATAATTAACATGCTGATATTATTAAAACACAGAAAAAAAACAACGTTTCCTCCAAATGTTTTGCGTACGTCCATCCATCCATCCATCCGAGGCAGTTTACAAAAGAGCACACTTTCAAAGGAGTTGAAATCTCATGACATTACTATTATAACCTTGATTTAATTAACTAAATTGTTTCATAAAGCTGTCAGAGTCCACCACGACAGACGTATTTGTGCGATATACAACACAGTGCTCATTCATCAGACCCATTTAGAGTCCTTTTGAGTTTTCCCTGCCTATTGTCTTTATTTGTGTTAAATTCAATCCGTGACTCAATGTGAATTTAATATAAAGCTTTGGGACTCCCTTAATGGAGCCAACATGCACAAGACATAATTACACTTTAACAAAGGATCCACTGTCAAAGATTTACTATACAATCAGGCAAGTCAAGCAACCGAGTTCAAACAATATGCCAATATACATACGCAGTATGTCATGTTAGCCACTGATGATCTGGAACATGCAGAATGTTTTATTTTGCCTTTTTTAAAAATTGCATTTTTAGTTATTGGATGACTTTCTTTTTTTTTTTTTTTTTTACCTTATTGGTGTTTTGTTATAGCAGTGGAGCACTGAGCCCTGCTGGGTTGAGCCTTATGCTGCTAAAGCTTTGATCAGGAGGTTCACAAGCGACAAGCTATGCACCTAACAAGGGAAGTGCTGTAGTGCTTCCACAGCAGGTGGGGCTCAGTGCAGGGACTTTTAATGGCAGAAAAACTCTGCAGCTTAAGAAAAATAGCAATATCTCATAAGATTGACATCTGGCTGAGGATGTCTGTTTCACTGTTCTGCACAGGTTTATACATGATTTCAAATCTCAGAAATGTTACGTTTATTATTTTTCAAAATAAGAATAAATCTATAGGCCATAACTTTAACTACTTAATTTTAAACATAAAAGCTCTAAATGCAAAGTGGGCTGAAATTTAGTGCTGCATGAACTAAAAGAGACTGAATATTAAATAATTTCCACTGGAGAAAAACAGCAGGGCTTCGAAATTTGCCAGTTAAATCAGATTCAGTTGTTTATTACAACGACCTGAATATTCGTTCCTTTTTCTAACATGCGCATTTGTTGAAAGGATGAGCCAGATACAACACATTATTCCTGTTAACAATTATTTCCTCCAATTTAGCCTCACTCTACAGAATATGTAAAAACCAATGAACGTAAACAAATGAAAGCTCAAAAAGTCAACAACAGTGCCAGATAACTGATATCCACACGCTGTGAAAGGGAAACAGCCAAGAAGTGTTTTTTAAACTTTTTTAAAGCTTTGACTGTTTTAGATTTACATGTTTAGATAAAAGTTCCTGCAACCTGAATTTTCTCCTTTTCTGTCAGGTTAATAATAAATTCTTGATCCAACTGGATCTATTTCTACCTTCAAAACACAGAATTTCCTTTTGAGTAAACCACAAAAAATACACTCCTTGTTGGAAACTGGGGACTGTCCATATGTCAGGTAAATCCACTACTTATGAGAGCACATTCAAGTTTTCCCTGACAAATCAAGAATATTCATGTTGCTATAGCTGTATACTGCAGCACTATAGCAGACAGCAGAATAAAGTAATGAGGACACAGCTGAAAATGAGCTGAGACACTGTTTATTCTATGAAACAACACGGTTATGAAAGTATCTACTGATTGGCCTAAAGTACATTACACCTAAATTAAACAAATATGTGCTTAGCAGTATTGTTGAATGGATTCGTGACCACACTTTAACTCCCACATGCACATTTCCACTCCTGCACTGTAAATTTGCACAAGAAGGACAATCGCATACACAGACCAGCGGCGACTGAGTTTCAGAAAAAAGAATTCACTGTTATCTCTTTGACATTCAAGTTCCCTTAGCCTTTAAAATAATTTTGAATCTTTACTTCAAAGTAACAGTTGTCGGTTCACAAGGGGTGCATGTGATGTTGGCTTGTAGGAACTGTGAAACTGAAATGTGTTCAATATCGCGTTAGACTTGAATTTTCCCATACTGTGACACCCATGTGGAGCTGTTAATGAGTAGTTAAAGCAGGCTAGTCTGAAAGCTGTGAACGCTGTAATCTTTGCAGATTGTTTACAAGTAAACTGGAAATACTTCTGAATAATGGAGTTTATTTTTTGTTCATGAAACAATCATGACCAAGTGATCATGCCTGTCAAAAAAAAAGATTGCTTCCCTGGTTTTTGTTATACCTTCCCTCTAAGAAAATATTGAGATAAAATAACAAGAAGCTTTCCAGTTCAGCTCACTGTCTAGGCAAGATTCACTTTTCAGGGAATAGTAATGTATTTTGGACAAAATAATCTTGTTTTCTTTGTTCTTTTTAAACATAATTTAAGAGGTTGGTAGTGCAGTAAAAACCAGATAAGTGTGGCATGACGCTTTTGACTACAAAAACATTATCTAGGAGTATGTAACAGGAAATAGTTATTGATTTGTAAATACTGGGCGTGATTAACTTGAGCTTATTATATATAATATTAGACACTACAGTAGATTTCTAACTAACTAGGTGACTTGTTCTCTTTCTCTAGACTTTCTTTAAAGACACATTTTGGTGTCAACTTGAAAGAAAGGCAGATGTGAAATGTAAAAGTGAGGTCAGAGGTCAAAGGTGACATGATATTTGGATGCAAACTATAATGTGATATTTTGAATCCCCAGTATCATTTCATAAATGTTGCAAATACAACGTAGGCAGAACATTTGCATTATGTATTAACTGTAGTATTGTAGGGTCTTTACAGTATACAGCACTTTGAAGTGACTGTTGTGATTTGGTGTTATATAGATAAAATTAACTTTAAAAGATTAGACCTTGAAGAAGAGGTCAGAGGTCCAGAGTAATGTCTATATGTTCAAACAATGGTAGAGGCATAGGTTTAAATAACTTTATATAGCATCATTATCACAGATAATAAATCTGTTTGACCTTGTAAGAGAAGTCAAAAGTCAAAGGTGACATTATAAATATGACCCCACTCTATACACCTAAAAAGTTGTTATCAGAATTCATTGAGAACTTTAAGCTATTCTATGTACAGTATGTACACAAACACGTTCTTGGGTGAAGTAATGATAATAAAAAAATGTCTTTGTTGTCATGCATATGTACAGCAAGATTAGATGCAAACATCTGGATAAAGGCTTAAAAATGTGTCCAAGTCTCTTAACAGCATCCATAAAATTTCTAAAAAGTAAAGTAAAAGGACACATCACAACAACAACTGCAACAGTTTTACCAGCGTTTAGTGTGGCTATGTCTTGCGGATCAATAAAACCCTTTTTAAAATCAGTTTGCCCTTGTTTTTAATGGCCTGAAACGTCTGCCCGAGGGCAGCTGTTCAAAAAGAAACAAACTGTGGCCCAAAAATCAAGGTATTAACTTAACTGTGGTTTTGGGGAATTTTAACACTAATACGCATTGTTTGAACCATTCAGGCACATTTTCAGTGATTAAGTGAATCTCCAGTGTTGTACAAATAAATACCATAGATTTCTTTCTCAAAAGCCAAAGAGAGCATGCATAGCAACTACTACAGAGTGTGTGTGAAGTGTGGGTGCCATGAACTTCACTTTTATATGGAAACTAACCAGCAGTGAACAAGACCAGTTAAAACATGCATATCTACTCATGTATTACTAACAATCAATATGGCTGGGTGCTTCTCAGACAAGTGTAAAGCACATGCATGATGGTGTACTCTTCAGTGTTTCCTCAAGGGAAAACTAGTCTTCTGCAGCTGCAGTTCAGAAATCCTTGTTATACAGCTTTGAATAAAACAAATTAGGGCAACTATGGAGTGAAGTTATTCAGTATTGGCATGCTTTTTGCTGGTTGCCAATGGCAAATCTTTCATTCTGAGTCAGATAAAGTTGAAAACTTTGCTGAGATCGACACTTGCTAGCTCTCGCATTTCAAGTGGGCTAGTTAGCCATAGCCTTTGATCTTGAAGGATATAATAGTCCTCGCAGAGTTTGTCTCTCGTGTTTTTAAGGTTCTTCAAAAGTTAAAACTGCTGCTGTGGGTTTTTTTTCTACTCTAGCTTGGCTTGTTAGCTAGTATCCTTTGAACCAGCTCTCCAGTGACAAGCTGCATCCTAGCATTGCATGAACCGAGCCTTTGTTTTCTTTTTCACAGGGCAGTGAACACAATGCAGCAGAACAGCTGTTACAATGAGCTTGTGCATGTCTACACTATCAAGTTTGTTCCAGTACCTAAATCGCAGCTGCAGCTACTTCTCACAAACTTCCCACATCACATGCAGCCTTTTTAAAGAAGACGACTCGACCGTTAGCTGGTGCAAACCTCAGACGTCAGCATCTCTCATCGGTTAATTATAAACACATCGAGATTTATGTGGGTAAAAGAATGCTTGAATTCGATAATTTTAGACAAACTGGTTATCTTTGACTGGTGCTTTTAAAAGGACAGCCCTAGAACAATTTCTTGCTAACAAGCTCTCCGTGTCAATATTGTGTTCAGCGCTTTTCTCTGCTGCCATCAAGAATCCAATACAATCAGTAACTGGAGCTCTAAATGTGGAAGTCATGAATAGGAATTTAATGTAATTTCCTGAATGCTGAAGAAGTATTAAATTGTTTTGCGTTTCCTATTTATTGTGTGCAGGATCACACCAACATGACCAGTGAGTACTATATGGAGCTAAAGTGTGTTCTTATGTAGTGGCTCGACAACAACTTCGACGTTACTGGGTAACGATCTCGAATTAATAAAAGATCCAGTTCAAATGAATCACTTGTCCCTCAGCAGTGATGTAAAGGCACAAAACTGTCACCTGCTGCTCTTAACACCAAATCTAATTGATTCTAAGTGATATTCTCAACAACATTAAACCGACACTCTCACAGGGCTGTCACAGTAGACTGCATTCATTGAATAATAATGACTTGTGCTGTTGTTTTGGTGTTGTTAACCTTCATGACTTCAGAAGGCAGCAGTGGGTTATGCGAGGGTGGAAAAGCAGTCTCCTATTTCTCTTTCTGCTTCACTGCATGCTGTACCCCAAAAAGCACTAGCTCCCTACATAATTGATGAAGCACTTGGGAGGTGGGACCCTGCTCTCAAAGTTTCTGTTTTTGTTTTGTTTTTATGCGGACATTTCCACCTACTTGAAAGTCAATATGTGGCTGATCAATGGCGGTTTGAGTGCATCCCGTTTCCAAATTTTACAAAAGCAATTGCTTGAATATAGCTCTTAGAAGATTAACTTCAAACTCTGTACCGACAAGAGTAACAAGAGTCAGCCAAGATCCTTCAACACAAGAAACTTACTGTTAACATGGGCCAACAGTGATATAACACTTACACAAGGGGGCTGCTGACATTTCTGTGCCGTTGCAAAGGTACAAAGCAGCTTTAGAGTGAAATCTCCACAAACTCAATTTTCTCCTTGAAGTTCAAACCAATGCATTAGGCTGTAATTTGACTCTGCATGTGTCTTGATATCTGGAAGCATTGATAGAGTGTGCATTTGCAAATGCATTATGATATCTGCATAAAATACATTCTTTGAACAGCAGTAGGTTTCGGGCCTGACTTTGACAGGCGAGTGCAAACGACTAGATGAAAGCACACGGAGGAAGAAATTGCTGCCAACAGGCATCAAAACATTTTAACTAACTCTTTAAAAAAAAGTAACTAAAGGGATACAGCGCCTCGGTGCTTCACACAGTACTTAAAGCATTAAGTTTTAGGGGGCTGTTAGAAGAGAAGCATTTATTACCGGTGCAATAATCACAATACAATGTCCCAGTTGAATTGATTGCTATAACAAGCACTGGCTCTACAGTATGTGATGTGGATCATTGCAGCTGTTCTCCATCATTTCCTCCCGTCGGCGCCTTTTGACGGCACATTTACAACTCAACTTTCAAACTGTCTGAAGGGAATTTCTAACCTGACGTGCCAGATGGTTTGTTGCTTGGAACCATCTGGGTAGCTGTCCTTGGAAACTGTTTGAAAACTTAGCAGGTGATTGGATGAACCATCTGTCTATCACTATGTTATCACGGGGGAACTTTAACCAATCAAATAAACAAGCCGCTTCTAACAGAGCAGATGGGTGAATCAAACTGCTCCAGTCAATCAGAAGAAAAACAACAAGTCTTCAAATATTGTGTTTATCCTTTTTTTTAATAAGGAATGAAACACTTTAGGAGATTTGAAATTCAAAGAGTGAACTGCACACATGAACTAACTCACTTCAGTCTGTCTTTAGTGAACTGTAAATTTGCATAACCCTTGGTTGGCGTAAGCTGGACAAAAGAATACTGCATGCCTAGATATCGTTTCTGAACAGAGCCTCATTTGCAACCATAATGCTGCTTGGCCAATGGTCCCTTTTGGTCCAATAATTCTGAGTCGTTTTAGAGTAAATCAGCACTAAAATTGTTTAGTTAGCCCAGTTTAACCTGCAGGAAATTGTGAACGCCCTGTAATGTGTTTTACTGTCACAGAGGAAATAAATTCATGATGAGAAGGGAGAAAATCGGCTGTCACAGATGATGAGCTCAAAATGACAGTCTTAAAATGCTAATGCGGCTCTAAAGACCTCCAGAAACCTTGGGAAAACACTGCAAAAATGAATTTGCTACACTGGCATATGAAAGGAATAAGGCTATTCAATAAATCGATCGAACTAACAAGCATTACCTGTGAGCATTTGATGCTGTCAGATTAATGAAAATGAGTGCATTTCTGAAAGGTGCTGAGGAAAATACAAAACAGTGCCACTCCTATTCTTTAGTTGAGGTGCATTTCAGTTTTAGGGGACAACAAAAACACCATGCTGTTTCTCAGAACAAAAACTGAACATTTTTTTGGTCTACAACTTATTCAAAAAAACAAAACAAAAAAAAACCCACCAAAAAATGTTCTGTGCCTTCATAAGACCGTTTCATCTTCATACCTCCAGTCACCAGAGTATGCATGCTGTTACTTTTTTGCTACTTTAATTAACTGTGTATTTATTAAAAAATGTGAGCTATTTTAGAGTGAATGTTTGTGATCTGCCTGTGAAGAAAGCTCAATGATATGTTTGATATGGATCTTTATTCATTAGCAAAGTCTGGTATTTTCAGCTGCTCCCCTATTTCCCAAGGAGTCACCACAGCAGATGATTGCTCATGTTTGATTTGGCAAGTCGGTTGGGCTTCCCGATGCAACCCGTCCATTTATCTGGGGATGGGACTGGCACTGGGAGTAAACTAGTTTGAGACCCCCCTGAGGCTGGATTTGTGTCTCCTCCCAATCTTAAACCAGGGATCTTTTTCTATTTGTTTCCCTTTCTGTGTAAAGTAAGTAAGGTAAATGTGTTGACCATTACACTATGGAGCAAATTTAAAAGCAGAATAAGAGCAAAGGTTCCCCTCCTTACTTTATTTAGACCAACAGTAGCTTTACAGTGTCAGCATTGGCTAGCACTTTAGCACCACACACACGTTTTCTTTGTCTTTCGTAAACAAAGTGTGAAATATTTCAGCTCTTGGTATTCTGCAATCACTAGCATGACAGCGACCCTTTGGACCTCTCATAACTTGCTCTTGTTTGCGCTTCTGTTAAAGTAATTAGAGCAAATTAAAATAAATCATGCAAGGACAGAGTTGTAGTCTACAGAATTAACGTCTGGGTCATCAGGGCTTCCAGGGCATCCATGATATCTGGGCCCAGAATTTCACTACTGCCAACTGATCATTGCAGATAGGTTTTTTTTCCCTTCGAAACTACTGTTATCTAATGCATTTTGGCTCATGACATTCCTCTTTGCCCTCCAGATGCAAATGCAACCAAAGTCTGTACCCAGTACCAGAAATCTGGACCCTTCACTGGATATTCATATGCAAAATCTGTTTACAAAGGTTAGGCTAAAGATACAGCAAAAACAGACAAAAGATCTAAAATTAGTTGTTAGCCAATTAGCTGTAAAAGCTCTTGGGTGGTACGATAGAGATTATTCTGGACAAAGACTAAAAGCAAAATCAATATGTGTAAAAGTGTAAGTATAACAGTGCTGAGGAAAACTACCAGTCAGTCACATTTAGTGCTGCAAGCCCTACCTCAAAAGGTCATGAACCTTCAAAAAGCACTGTGCTGTGAGCAGAGATTTTGATTGGTTGAAATAACCTTCCCAGAGGTTGATTTAACAGTGGAAAGGCAGGTAGAGAACTGGGGAAAATTCCTGCAATGGTAATGCACCTACTGATGCGTATTTTCCCAAGAGCTCCGTAAGAAATGTCTGTTAACCTAACCTTGTCGGGTATCATAAGACTGACTCCTGAAAGCCGCAAGAGGATAGACTTTTCATCTGTCAGCTACAAAGCAGTGAACTGTGTTGATCCAATCTCACATAACAGCATAACAAATCCAGCAACATCGACCAAATCTTTCAGTTCCACTTCAAAATAAAATCCAGGGATAACATTTACGGTCTAAGTGGGGGAGTACCATTTTTAAGTCACTCAAGGGCTTAATCTTATAGTCCTAACTTTAATTTGGCTTTTATTTAACTTTTTCCATATAGCTACCTACAAACAGTGTATTTGTTTTTTGAACGAGCACAATATTCCCACATGTAAAGTTTTAGCCTCATAAAGAGCTTTTTTATTAGCCCTGTAACTGTAGATGGCTTTCACAGTTTCTCCCTGCTTTACTGCTTTAACATTCCTGCCTGTAAAACACTTTGCACAATAATTCTGAAAATGTCTCCAATAAAACCCCCAAAATAATTTTATTGGATACAATCAGCAAGGAACTCACTGGAATCAGCTGACATAAACATCAGTGAACATCTGTCACTTGGCTTCACATCACACTAAACAAACATTAAATAATCATTCGAGACACGTTAGCCTTCCAAAAACATCACACCTGCATCGCAAGCATGACAATTTCTAAATCAAACTAAGGTGATAAAGTTACTATTTTTCCAACTTACTGATACTAAGAATGAGTGTTGTGCTTGCAACATGTCATTAATGTATCCGTTTTTTTCTTTCTACCTTCACACCTGAGGAACATAAACCAAGTGGCAAGACTTCTGTTGTGTTGATTTGTCAAAGAGTTCATGCTGGATCCTCTTCTTGATGCAACCCTCCCTATATTAGGAATGGCTTAGCAATGGCCACAAGCCAGTGTACTCCTAGTGCACTGGCTTGTGGCCCCCTGTGGGGCAGATAGAGATGGGCAGATTGATCCAAATGTCGATACCAAAGCTGATGCTGGTATCAGATCGAAACTAGGTAATAATAGGGTAGATACTTTGTTTCTATACTTTAAGTTCACTATGTAACACACGAATAAAAAATATACCTGCATGCATCCATAAATCGTGACACACTGCTCTCCTCTACATAAGCTGCCTTTATAAGTATTGGTATCGGCAGTACTTCCCTGTATTCACTTGGTATCGGTTCGATACCAAAATCAGCTGTGTCGCACAGCAGTAGAGGCGGAGCTGAAGATTTTGTTGTGAGTGAGCAGAATGGACAGAAATGATTATATCTTATTTGTTACAACTGAGGATTTTAGATTTGGAGAGGAAGAGTACAGAATGAGAACCTGGAGAGGTTGGTGTAACAGAAAAGGACGCTAAGGATAAATACAATGAGATGGAGTCAGGTGATCTGCTGCGATGACCCCTAAAGGAAGCAGCCAAAAAAAGAAGAATAAGGATAAGACTATCATATCCATTACTGTATTCTTCAGAAAGATAATAAACTGATGTTTACTTGTAATGTAAGCAATATTAAAATAATGTATTTTCTTTTTGTGCAAAGAAAAAAAACACTTCATCATCGGTGAATCAGCACTGACTCACAGTGCTTTGTATCGCTTTGTACAAGTACTCTATAATTATTGTAAAAAAAAAAAATTTGAATAATAACAATCTGCTGTGCATACAAACTAAATCAATGCCAAATTAAGACAATGTGTTTACAATCCTGCAGTGTTATGACTTTTCCTCCCAGGACGCTGTTGGAGACTTGCAGACACACACGCTATGAGCATTTGTAAGTTGTGCTCAGTAGCTACATTTAAAAAAGTTCAGTATACAGTATTTGTGAGCTGAATATAAATTGTGGAACCAGTGTGTTAAGTGAGGGAGGGATTGAATTCCAATTGAAAGCTTAAGGCATTGGCTTAGGCTTCATTAAGAATGGCTGGCTCTTCAAAAACAACCGTTCAAATCAGCATGTAATTATTAGGCAAGTGAGAAGAATTCCTAATCCGGGAAGCTGCAGGGCTTCCAGCGCCTATGGCCAAAAAAGGCACAGCGGTCCAGCTACACACTATGGCTCACTTATACATGATCCAGCAGTCTGCATAACAGGGTGCACCCACATCCTATAGTATTCTGCAGGTGTTTGGTGAGGAAGCTCAGGAGAAAGTTGAAAAAGGAAAAAAAGAACAAAAATCTCCACTATTTTTTATTTGTGTTATTTTTTGTATTTTTCATATTTCGAGGCTCACAGAGTAAAGATGGCAAAGATAGTTGGTGTCAGGTGGTGACGCTAATATAAACAAGATATGTTAAAGCTTTCAAATAAACAAATCAATAATGAATAAATTTTTTTTTTCCTTAAATAGCAACTCAAAAATTCCATTAGCTGACACTCAGCTCATCCTCATTAAAGAAACCATAAATAACACACATTCATTAAGGTCCCTCTGTGAACTTGGCAGTGCACTGACTTTGGCATCATCGTTATATCACATAATATTATATCATATTATGTACACTATATACTGCAGTAAATGTATTAAACAGCGTAACTAAACTATATACAGTATGAAAGTTATTATGCAATTTTCCAGTTTATCGTGCGAAGCTAAAATTACCATGAATGGCTCCTTGCCAGGCTGCCAAGCACAGCCTAGTGAAGGAGGTGTTTGTCAAAGCAGAGATCTACAGTCAGTCCATGTTCACTCAGATGTCAAATACTCTATGTTTAAAGCTCAAACTGGCATCCGCTCTCCACCTCCCTAACCTCGGGCTCGCTGCATTATTCATAAAACTTCCAGATACGAGTGAATGGGAGAGAGATTTTCTCTTTTCCTGTTTTGTTTTGTAACCAGCAGCAGTAGTTTTTCCTGCTTGTATTGCATAATGCTGACTGTTTGGATTTCTATTCAAACTGAGAGGTGCAAGAGTATAACAAATACCACAAAACATCCCCACCAAAATCTGCATACATCAGACTTAAAATTTAAGCACTTATTGCAGGATTTGCTTCCACGGAGGAGCTGGTCCTGTCGCTTTAGCAGAGCGTGGCCAAGAGTAGACCCAGAGTATGAAATAAGGAGCACTTACTTCCTTTTCTTTCTGAAATCCTGGCAAAAGATGTAAGTGCACTAGTAACAATTAGTGTGGTGGTATTACATCCCATTTAGGTATTTTTTTTCCTTATCTGTGCAGGCACAGTATGATTAGTCCCATCTGATTAGCGCTGTAACATCCAGCCAGAGTCATAAAGGAGCTACTTTATCCTGTACCTGAGAGAAATAAAGCAGTTTTGAATTAGTTGGGCTTTTTTTCACTGTTCACTTCACTGGTCTATGGTCTGATTAATAAAATACTCATGGGACTGTTTTTTAAAGCCATCCACATATTAGGTTTAGTGCCTAAAACCTACTTACTAGTGGGCGTTCAGAGCACCAAAATAAAAACCTGTAACATGTTGAAAAGATTTATAAAAAAGGTTTGTTGGATGAAAAATTATAATCTTAATAAGTAATAACATAAATAATATATTAGAGTTGTAATAAATTTGCAAATCACCAAAGTGGAATTATCGGCACAGTCCTCTTTCTCTTGCATAACACAGTCAAACCTTTTTTGCTTACAGTTTTATTTCTGATATTTAATATATTATTGAGTTAATCTTTTAATCTTTAGAATTGCAAAAATAGCAAATAAACCCATTCTGGGCTTAATGTCAGACCGAAAATGTGTCAACTTTGTATCATTTATCAATGTGTTTTCAGTCAAGGTTAAGGATGAGACAATGCAGTTTAAATTCATAGAGTGATGCTGTTGCGCATAAACCATCTCTTGTATCTCTCCTCTCTCAGTTTACATGCAAACCTGTCACTACTCTCCCTCTACATCAGCAAAGACAGCTCCACTCACTCTCCTCCTCCAGTTCTCACAGATGCCAACTTATTTAGCAGATTTTTGGATCCTTTGGCCACATTTTGGACAAACTTTGGCTACGTTCTGCAAAAGAGTCATCATGCTGCTGCAAACCCAGACTGCTTAAATCAAATTTTGAATGATTAATTTATGTTATGTAACGAAAAAAATTAGTCGCAGCCTGTTGTTTGTTTGCAATGGCCCCTGCTCCATCAGCTCAACCTGCTGGCTCAGTGTGCAGCAGGGGTCAGGGGTTTTATCTCCCTATAGATTCAGTTAAAGTAGGGCATTAACTGTATATTGTAGTCGGGATAAAAAGCCTGTTACTTCAACTGAAGTGCCTCACAAACTTCTGCATCCAGGTTTTTCTCTGATTTCATTTTGTTTCGAGGTTTTTAGACCTCAGTTTTCCCAAAGTAACAACACTGTGGAAATCGGATGCAAATCATACCATTTCTCTCCAATATCTATATGCAGAGGAGGCTCGTGATTGCACGACCTTCAAGAAAAACAATTTGAAACATTTCAAAACACCAGCTCTCAAGATAATGAATATGACATCCTTGAAAGGTGCAGAGCCACCAATCTGAAGGTGTTTGGCTAAACGGAGCTGCTGCTTTCACAGCTGAACATGGAAAACATTGAAGTAGGTAAGTATTTGTCTAGTCTGTACGAAAGTCTCAAAACCAATCAAAAAAATAATGATTAAATTAAAATGGTATTATGATGCATTCCTCTCATGAGATGGTAGTTACTTTTCTTAGATTCTGTTTAAGGCAGCCCCAAACTCGCCAACTCAAGCTCTCCGGATGTCTCCCGCATCCAGGTTTTTATACCTGCATCTGCAACCACCCAAGCCAACTGCATTTGAAGACCACAAAAAAAGCAGCATAAAAAAAAATAAAAGCTAAGCTGGTGATGGTGACGATGCCATTTCTCTCTTTCATTTACCAAAACCTTTCAGACTAGGTGGTAGCAGATTAAAAGGAGATATTATCAGGGCTCAGTCAATATTGCCTGTGTGTGTGTGTGAGAGAGAGCCCGAGAGAGAGGTTGATGGACTCTATTACTGGTCAGATCCCAACACAATCCTAGATAGAGCAGCCCTGACACAACAGAAGGGCACCCAGAATGTGGCTGGTGTTTAATGTGGACAACACAGCTGGTCATATGAAAGAGAGATGCCCGGTGCTGGTGTTAAAAAAACATTTTGATGAAAACTGTAGAAGACCAGTTATCCTGTGGACAGTGAGTTCAGTGTCCATAACACATGACTAATGGATCCTTCATGGTAAAGACATCAGATTATTTACATTAGAAATGTTTTTGACTTATCTGAGTGCCAGGTTGATAGAAAGGGGGAACAAAAAACTTCTAACGAAACATTTCCCTCTTACGCTACAGTCAGCTGATTTCAGTTTGTGTGCATGGAAGAGAAAAATGGTGGCGTGGTCCACAGTGGCGGTATGGGTATTGCACAACTACAGAAACAACTGCATTATGTTGCTAACACAACTATTTCCAAGCATCTGCACAGACATCATGCTAGCTCAATGCTAACCGAAATCTCAGCATGATGCTAAAGCTGAGTGTATGCCCACCTCAGCCCAGCAACCAGACCCTGATCTTCAACAGGTAACAAAACCAGCAATGAGAAGTCAGGATTGAGGCTGCATTATTGCATTACTTTTAAGAAAACTAACAAGCACAGTAAAGAACGGTAAAGCGAATACCACCAGGATCAGTTGTGTTACCATGACAATAGCCCGTTTATTTAAAAAACCTGAAAATATTGCGACTGCACACTTCCAGAAGCACAAGAACACGTGGCCGCACACACAAATGTCAGTTTGTGAGCTATAACACATTCAGCGCGCTTCTGAAATGCCCTTCCTTGTTTTTGAGGACAGACGTGTATTGCTTTCATACAAAGTCCTGTTAGTGGAAATCTATCCGGCGTGACCCAACTAGGTTTATCGGCTTATGCATCAAATAGGAATCAAAGTCGCAACACAAAAAAGGTGAATGTCATGAAAAGTTGTAAATGAATTTAATGAAGACAATGCGTTTACGGCATTTATCATTTAAATTAAAAAAGGGTACCATTAACTCCAGCAGTTCTTTCCCCCCTCTCGGCATTGATTTTATGACACAGGGGACACATTGCTTTGAGTAATTTCACTCAAGGATTTAGTGCATGTTACACTGTAGCTCAAATAAATGTTATTTAATCAATAGGGAAATATAGTGCCACAATAAAAATCTTGAGGTCCTCACATATATGGAGCCCTAAATCATTTTTTCTATTTGCTGTGTTCATCAGTGTTATCTGCTAGTAGAAATACAGCATTTTCAAGTGTGTGGTTCAAGTTTGAGTGAATCTGCTGAGGGCTCTGGCTGTTTCCGTCTAACTTTTAGCAGTTTTCTTCTCCATCGAGCCATTTGTTTAATTGGTTTATTGTGAATGTTGAATTTGGGCTAAAAGGATAAACCAAGTCTGAGAAGTAAAGACCAAATAGGAAATAAAGGTGTAAAACAGCTGGAGTCTGATTTCATAGCAGGACTTTAATTAATGTTCAGCTTTGACTATTAAAACAAAAAAGATTTTCAACCTGACAGTCCCTTAGCTCACAGTCTGAAGCTGTGCTTTGATTTGGTGCAGCCCAGGTCCACTGCTGTCTAGGCTTGCCAAGTCTGCTGCCTTCCCTGAAGATTCGGTCAATACAATCGGTTTGATACTTTCCACATGAAAACATGCACACCCTCTAAGGATGGTGGTATTCTTAGAGATTTGAATTATTAGGCTTACTGAAACACAGCGCCCTGGGACACAATTGCCAAAAGCATTTGCATTATTTCTCATCACACCACAGCGGGAAAACAACATACACTCTACGTATCGCCGTTCCCACAATGTGAGCGCATTCCCTATGAGGAACACTGCCTGCTGGCAGCAATCTCGCTTGTTATTATCCCTCTCCAACCTGAAGATCGGCAGGACCAGCTGCAACCAAGTCACCTGATTATGCATTATTTTCACTGCTCTGCTTTTTCCACCGACAGAAGCTGTGCAGTCCAGTAGCAAATGCAAAGTGTCCCTATATTAAGACAGGCGAGGGATTATCCTCGCATAGTCTGTGTACCCTTGCAGCCTGCCACCCTCTCTAGACTGCTATTTCAAGCCAAGTTAGAAGATGATTCATTCTTCTCCTCGGTGTGTCTCAACCTGAATACGCTGAGCAAACAGTGGTGAGACTGGCCAAAGTTAAGACAAGTATAGTTTTTGAGTTTTATAGATGGGGCGGGATGGTGCAGAAGCTTTTGTAACTTCCACATCGATAAAACCTTCCTGAGATATTTCATTTGTTCAAAAACCTGAAATTGTCAAATATTTAAAAGGCAAAAAAAGCAAATCCAGAGACGGTGAACAAGCGAGAATGCACAGCAGGTGTTCTTGTGTTGAGATGAAGGAAAGCAAGCAGCAATTTCAAATATTCAGTGTCTTTATGTATTGACAAATCTGTACTTTTGAATTTGAGATGATATAGACAGCAGCACTTCTTCCTCCTTTTGAAGTTACCTGTGTAAATGTGAAAGGAAATGTCCAGCACAGTATCTTAATACTGCTAGTTTTTTAATTCAATAAAATGTTATTTATATTGTCACCTACAGTTGCCTCAGTCCACTTTATATTGTAAGGTAAAGACAATACAATAATAAAGAGAGACTGAGAAAACCCTAGCAATCAGATGATTCCTTATGAACAGGTACTTGGCGACGGTGGAAAGGAAAAACTCCCCTTTAACAGGAAGAAACCTCCCACAGAACCACGCTCAGGGAGGGCCAGCCATCTGCTGTGATTGGTTGGGGGTTGGAGGAGGAGAAGGTGGGTAAAGTTTTTTCCGATTTAAAAAAAACTCCAAGTGCTTCTCCCAGATACAAATCTTGTAAAACACACATCAATGAAATGGAAAAAATGACTATGAGAGTCACTGCTGGAAAACATCTCATCACTCTCTCAGCATTTTTATGTTCTTTTAATGGTGCCAGTTTGTTTGTCAGACTGGCATCGCACATGTGGCTGGTGAAAAGCTGCACATCTCGTAGGTGAGCACTCAATCTGCAGCACCGATGTAGTGAATTTGTTGTTTATTGTTATTCATTCAGTCTGACACTGCCTCGACACCTGTTTTATGAGAAGTATGGTGATTTTAACTAATCACACACTGTTGGGGCAATGCTAATCTGCTAAATTGAGTCATCACTAAAAGCCTGCAGGTAGTTAGCAAAGGTTAACTGAATTTACAAAGAATATTCTCAGCTGCAACAGCCAAGAAAATATTTGTTTACAAAAAAAGCAAAACCAGTATAATAATTGAGCTGGCTGGCCATTTACACCACAAGCATCACATTTTCCAATTTTAATTGGGAATGCTACAACCCAGTGAGGCAAATACATGATGATTCAACAGACACAGCAATAGAAACAGACAAGAAAAGCCACAAACTCACTAATGCAGAACACTTTCACCACATGTCAGATCAAAGTCATATTCATATTTTCTAAGGAGGAACATATTAGTGTTTTTCCTGAAGTGGAGATGAAATATATATATTAGAGAGAAGGCAAAACAGAAATAGCAGAAATTATTGGAATGCCTTTTTTTTCTTGTTGTTGTTTTCAAAGGCAATGGGGAAAACTCCAAATAAATATGCCTAAAGATATAAAATTTCCAAATTTCCTCCAAAACTTCCAGATTCTGGAACCATGAAATTGCGCAAAATGTCCAGTTATGCAGACGCATTAATAGTTCTTTTCACTGGAAATAAGGGGCCAAGCCCAACTCCTGTAAATATACCCCCTACCATAATCCCCCTCCACCAAACTTTACACTTGGCACAATGCAGCCAGACAAGTACCGTTGTCCTGGAAACCACCAAAACCAGACTCATCCATCATTTGCCAGACGGAGAAACATGATTAATCGCTCCAGAGAACATGTCTCCACTGCTCATGAAGAGTCCAGTGGCTAACTCTAACCCTGCATCCGACGCTTAACATTGTGCTTGGTGATGTAAGGCTTGGATGCAGCTGCTCAGCCATTCCACAAAGCTCTCTACATGCTAATCTGAAAGCCACATGAAGCTTGGAGGCCCGTAGAGATCGACTCTGCAGAAAGTTGGTGACCTCCGTGCATTATGCACCTCAGCATCTGCTGACCCCGGTCTGTGATTTCACGTGGCCTGCCACTTTGTGGCGGAGTTGGTGTTGTTCCCAATCGCTTCCAATTTGTTAAAATACCACAAACTGTGGAATATTTAGTAGCGAGGAAATGTCATGACTGGACTTGTTGCACAGGTGGCATCCTGTCATGGTACCATGCTGGAATTCAGTCTCAGAAATGTTTGTAGAAACAATCTGCATGCCTACATGCTTGATTTTATACACCTGTGGCCATGAAGGTGATTGGAACACCCTAATCCAGTGATTTAGATGGCGGGGTGAATACTTTCAGCATTATACTGAAGAAGGAAGAAGGAACATATTATGAAATAATGACCTGGAGCTAAAGTTTGGAGCTGAGATGCATATAGGCCAGGACTTGAATTTATACTTTTTCAGAGATAGATGCAAGAAATAATTATTCATTATTCTATGATCTGCTTTTCTGTAATCTGCTTGTCCTCAAAGATCTGGACTTCCTTGAAAATAGGAATGTCAGATTGCAGTATAACACTTGGCCGCGTCACTGCAACATTGGTGAGTGTTATAAATTGAAAATAAAATGGCAGGATTTGAAAGACATTAAACAAACAATTGGTTCTAGAGAGAGAAGGAAGAGAGCTGAGCTGCTCTGTAAGTCATGGTGACATGAAAATATAAGGAGTGCCAACAGTGTGGGCAAGCAGAAAATGTATGAGCCTGGAAATCTATGGAAAACAGGAGCAAAGACAAGTTGGTACAAATTCACCATGAAGGGAAAACATAAGCAAATAAGTGCTTAAAAATGTTAAAGAATTCAGCACTTGCATGGTTTAGTATGCTCAAAGGTGTAAATGAAGAGGAACATGGCAGGTGCATGTTTGAGGGTCAAGGTAACCAAGTTACATTGCTAATGTGTGAACAGCTGGCAACAATAACAACATGGACACACACACACTCAAGTGCACGGAGAGACGAGACACACACTTTCAAGGGTGATTTATGAGGGTCTGAAGAACAATTGAAAATGAGGCACTGAACCATGTACGACAGGTCTATGGGGATGAGTCTGTGACTGCTCCGGAAGGCACCGTGTAGCTACCATAACTCTGAGTGATGGAGAGTATGGCTATGGGACACTGTGCATGTCTGTGCTTTCGTGTGTGCGTCGATATAAAACAAGTAGAGGCCAAAAATCAGCTTCAATGCCCTAAATTTAAAAACTCACCCAAACAAAAATGCAGTCGGCGGCAGAGTTAGGTGTAGCAAGGTGAAAAGGTTTACTGTGAAGCAGCTTAGGCCTAATGTAGCTTTGATTGTCTATAAGAAAATACATAAAATCCTGGCTTACAGCACAAATAATAATAGTCATTAACAGAACTTCAGTTGGAGGAGAGGTGCTGGAATCACAGCTATTGTGTTTAAATGGATTTACAAAAAAACCCCAAAACGCTGAGTTGCTCAGTAGTGCAGTTTTGGGCGCTTTGATTCAACGACAGAGGAGAGTCAGGTTTTTTTTTTGGTTTTTTTTTTGTTTAGTCATGACCAACAAGTAGGCAGTTTTCATTCCCAGGGGAGAAAATAAAGCAGTTCTGTCAAAGCCACAGGCGTGTCTCATTTATGCAAGAGGTGTCCTTTAACAATGGTGCATGACATAACAGGTTATGGCATTAGTGAGGGCTGTCTCTCCCAACTGTGATGCAGAAAGGCTGCCGGTGTGAAAGGGAAAACATATGAACAAGTTTCTTAAATCTAACTGAATACTTTTAGTTTCTAAACTAAATCAGCAGATAAAGGCAGTGATGAAAAGCCGAACCAAGGGCAAAACACAAAGTTTGTAATCACATGCCAGCCAGTATTACCACAGTTGGTATGTCAAGGCAACAACCCCAAAGAAACCTTGTGAGACACCGGTGGCATCTAACACAATGGCATTGTGCGTCAGAATGTGTTGGTAGCCTTTCTGAGCCTCTCCACTCAGTCATCCACCAGCTCAGTTATGTTTTGGCTCTGACACGTATCAACTCTTAGACAAATGCTCAAATTTGTCTCAAATTTTCCACATAACCATCTCTACGATTTAGAAAGAATGATTTGAAGAAGAGAAAATATCGAGTGAGCAGCAGCTCTCTCGGCAAAAACGATCTCGGCACATTTTGGACCCCTTGGTACCAACTGAGCATCATTCAAAGGCCACATCGTGTCACAAAGCTCAGATCCTCATCTGATTTCTCAACAGAGTGTGTTTGGGATGTGGTGGAACAGCACATTAACTTCATGGATGTGAACCTGACAGATCTGCAGTAACTGTATGACGCTATCATGTCAACAAAGACCAAAATATTTGAGGAATGTTTCCAGCTCCTAGTTGAATTAGGTGCAATTTTAATTTCATATGTTTGCTTATAGCACACCGTTACATGCCCCACTGCTCTCAATAGTCACAGTTACCAAGGAAGCTGCTTTTAACACGTTTGTCTATACCTGCTTATGCAGAGACTCATCTCTGCAGGCACAAAAGAGAATATGAATGTACAGCTCCTGGGACTTCCACACAAATCACTCAAAGACCACACCACTCTAGCTCACATCTGAAAACACCAACACAAGAACTAAAGCCTTTATTAAAGATTAATTTTGAAGCAATAAAGTTATTCGTTGGCTTCAAGCACTTCCTTGTTCTCTAAGAGGTGGATGACGATTAAGGTGAAGCAGAGCAATCTCATTTTGTTGTGTTGTGTTGTGTTCAGATGAAGGGGAAACAGGGCCCATTACTTGTCTGGTTCATAATAAAGCGGTTTACAGGTGTTTGCTGACACAAATGTTCTCCTGACACATCAAGTCACCCTGCAGCAACAAAAAGTCGTTTGCGACATGATGAAACAATTTTGTGATACGAGTCCTGAGTTGATCCACTACAACGGCTTCTCCCCAGAGGACACTAAAGTTCTTTTGCCAGAGGTGCAGAAACACAGCAAGTGAATCTCTGGCACCTTAGATTAAATTGGATTGGAAAAGAACACCTACACCAAATTTTACGACAATACTGGGACTTTCACTGTCCCGTGTAAGAAATGCTTTAGTATTATTAGGTAAAGAGTGCAACATAACCGGAATAGAGCACCTCTGGGACAATTTGGCAGGTAGTCCTTGACATCTATAAAACATGTGGCTTGCATCCACAGTTATTGCTGTGCGCACTGCCGTGCATACTGATGGCTCTGTGTTGGCTGGCAACCATTCATGCTTCTGCTAAGTATGTATGTGACTACAGTGGAAAACAGAGAAGTAATTTTTGACGGTTGGAAGCATTTATGTGAACTGGAACCGACTGGGAACAAACAAATAAGCAGATAAATTGAAAAAAAGAAAAGAAAAGGATGAAGAATTTTGACAAACTTTGGTGGAGCTCCCTTCGTGGTTATTTATCAACCAAAAACCCCAAGTCACCACATACCTTCACAAGACTGACCAGTGTCTCCGGGAGGTTAACTGTGCAACACCCTTAATCTCTTGTTGACCAATTTTGATCGCATGGTGATTGCAGAGGTCGAACTGGCTGCATTCACTCTTAAAAGGTTTGCAAACAACTCGTCTAATTCATAAATACAGACATATTGTAAAAGCAGTTTGATTAATCTGCACAGGGAGCATCAGGAGCTTGACTCAACTGCCTTAACAGTCACTCAAAAAATATAAAAAACAGATAAGTAAATAAGTGTGCAAGAATGATAGATAATTAAAACGTAAACTAAAACACTACCCCCTGGGTACTGTACTGTAGTCAACAATTCAGCATTCTTCCTGTGGGAGGAAGCTGTTGATCAGTCTGAAGGTGCTGCCTTTTATACTGCAAAACAGTTTTTGCGGAGAGTGTGTGAGTGGTCCTTTATGATGTTCAGTGCCCTGCTCCTGCAGCGGTTCTGGAAGAGGTCTTGCACAGAGGGGACACCAACGCCGATGGCCCTCCCAGCTGCTCTACCTATCCTCTGCAGTGCTTTTTTTTGTCAATCATACTGCAGCTGGAATATCACGTTGATATTCAGTATGTCAAACACTCTCAAACATGTCTCTGTAAAAAGTCCTAAGGATGCTGGAGGCTTGTTTCAGCCTCCTCAGGAACTGAAGTCTCTGCTGGGCCCGTTTTGTGATCACTGAGATGTTTTTGTGCCAGCTCAGGTCCTTCGAGGTCTGCACACCTGATGTCTTCAGCTCTCTCTACTGGCGGATACTGAGAGGAATCTGCTCGATCCGTGTCTTCTGATAGTCAACGATCATCTCCTTCATTTTGGCTACGTTTAGCACCAAAGTACCAGATTAAAGGAAAAAAATATAGAGGTTACATTTTTATTTCAGTGACCTCACAAAATGCTATCCTGCATGCATCAGATACAATTCATTGCTATTACATCCACTCTTTTATTTATTGTTTACAATAATTACGGGTCAAGCTAATAAATAAACTCTTATAGACACATCTGTGCATCGCCAACTTGAGCACATAAACTGGGTCCATTCTCTATGCAGAAAATGCCTCAGGTGTGTTTCCTGTGTGCATATAAAGACCTTTTTAATCCGGTGGGGGAGGTTTCGTATATTATCAAGCACTGGTTACATGTCGAGCTCTGTATCGATTTCATTACGTTGCTGTGTTTGTGACTGACAGTTAGGAGGGCTGTGTGTTTATTGTCGTAATTAAAAGGCTGTTTTTGTTGATGTGTAACCTTAATTAAAAGATAAAAGTTTATATCTGCACCCTTTTGACTTTTTGTGCCTGGCCTGTGCCACAGCTGACTCTGGGTGGAGGAGCAGTCAGTGAGAAAGAGAGAAAGGCAGAGAACAAGAGGGAGGAGGGGGCAGAGTGTTTGCTGCCAAAGATAAACAGCAGTTCTACACATCCCACTTCTGATTCTCAGTGATTACTGTGAATGCCCCAATTATTAAATATTAATAACTAATGTTTTCCTCAGGATGACAGTGTGTTTTTTTTCTCCCAAGTTTTGTTTAGTTTTAACAGGTAGCACTGCAGATTGTCCAATGTGCTCCAGGCGCTGTGGATTTATTGATAAGTTGTGTGACTTTTCTCCCCCCCCATCTGCATAATAGCTCACTTTCTGTGTTTTGGGACTTCCTGATTTATAAATTAAGCACACAACATCAATATAAGTAAGAAAACAGATGCAATGTAACAATGTTGGAGACTTTCAACTGGGGCATAAAAATCTAGAGGAGGGAGAAAGTGTTTCATTGCAATAACACATTTTTTAGCATGACCCATGAAAAATGTTTTTAAAAAACCTGACAAGAATATAATAGTCCACAAATCATGTTTTCAGGGTAGCTCATCTTATTAGGAGAAGTGTTGCTCCCCGTTTGCTCCTCTGTAATAATTTGTACTGTGGCTTTGGGGTGAAAGACTGATCTATTGTGCACTTCTCCTTTTGCATGCAAATTCATCAAAGCACGCGCATAAATTTATCAGAAAGCACAAATAAAATGACCAAAATGTGGGAACAAATGAATCCAAATTTAGGAATAATTCACCAACCGTGACAATGATTGAACCACAACTCGTACACAAATGACAAACGGTTTAAAAGTTTTCTTGAATTAATAATCAAAAGACTGGTTGATGGCTCAGGAAGGAAATAAACCCAAGAGGCGTGGAGCAGAGAGGTCTGCACAAGGGGAGGGGGAAGTTAACAACAGTCAAGGAGACGCTGAGAAGATGTCTGGCTATGAGTAGTCACCAGCCCATTTTGCCATCTGAGCGTGAAGAGATGGAAAGAGAAAAAAAGGGAGGGTAAAAGAGAGAGAAAGAAACACATATAAAAAAATAAGCGTGCTTGGTCCATGGATATGGCCAGGGTCTGCGGATCTCTGTGTGCTCAGATTTGTATATTTAATTTTAAGGAAAGCTGTTTTTCTTCACTACCACAGTTTATATACATGGTTTCTTCAAGGTCTGAAACTTTTTTTCTTATTTAAAATTGTAGCAACACATCTTCGGAGATACTCACCGCACATAAGGCCTCAGCATATGCTGCACAGTCTGTTTGCTTACCTCTGTTTGTCTTTACTGTCAGTAACCTATGAGTCCTCTTTTCTTCCTCTTGTAAGTGAAAAAACAAACAAATCAATATTTCAAGACTGCATATCTAAGGACTTGGATGATGAATAGGTTGTAATGTAACCCCGGCTTAATGAAGACAATAATGCATAGGCACCAGCAGTTTTTCCACTGGCGCCTCTAAGAACAGCTATTATTGTAAAATGTTATCGACACTTTGCCCTCCCCCATGGACATATTTATGTCAAATACATTCCCGTTGTCCATGTTCTGTGCTTTACCAAAACCTCTCAAGAGTTATTGTTGTTGCCCTAAGCTACTTTTAGGGAACAGCACCTGTGTTTATGACCGAAAGTTTCCACTGACCCATTACAGAAACTATAACAGATCATGCTGAGGAGAGTAAAAGAAATTCTCCTTCTGGGTTTCATTGCCATAAGAGTTCCTGAAAATGGCTCCACAAC
The DNA here is from genome assembly GCF_001858045.2 of Oreochromis niloticus. NCBI lineage: Eukaryota > Metazoa > Chordata > Actinopteri > Cichliformes > Cichlidae > Oreochromis > Oreochromis niloticus. The sequence continues at coordinate 16,773,874 of NC_031971.2, read as the reverse complement.
GCCAGAGAAAGGATTTGATATGGCTCCAGCATTACTAGACCTGGTGAACACACAGAGGCTAAATAAAATCTCCCTGTGCAACATGGCTGATGTCCAAATATTTAACATAGACGGTGCAAACAAATGAAAATCAGTTAATAATCATAATCACAGACAACGCAAGAACAAAACTCTTTTCTACATCTGACCATAAAGGTATAGAAATCGCTCATCACAGCTGTTCAATTTAGCTCCCTTGGATCCCATTAACATTACATGTTGACAAGTGCGAACGCAGAGAAAAAACAAAGCAAAGAAGATATTCGCTCATTGGTGTTTTGATCACAGCGGTGATGCAGTTTAACTTGCGCTAAAAGTCCAACCCATGTTCACTTGGGCTGAGGTTTGTTTACTAACATTAGAGTGACATAATTTTGTCCCTTATAGTCAGGAGAAACACCAGGATACAGATGTGTAGGATAGGATAAAGAGAATCAATTTAGGTAATTTTGTAGCAATTTGCAGAGAAACTTTCTTCTAAAGTAAAACCAAGAAAATCTATCACACATTCCTCTCAGCTTAGACTTCATTGCTCTATAAATGTATTTTTTCTTTACTATAAAACCACACATATACACGGTAAACTCCAATAAATCTATACTTTTGAGAGCATATGATGCTATGAATAAATTGAATCTCTGATGATGATGTGCTTTTGTCAGAGTGAATTGTTAATGTTTGTCATTTTTATGCTTACCATCCATTTCTACATTGTTTAACTGTGGGATGAAAGCAGTTCCACAGTCCCCTCCCCAGATTCTTGAGTTCTGGGTGAGGGGCTATAGTGTTTTATTGCAGATGCATCCTATCTGGAAGATCTGCTTCTTTTGATGTAAGCTTCCTGCCCAGCAGGAGGTCTAACACACACACACACACACACACACATATATATACATTTACATATAGTGCCTTGTCTTTGTAACCAAGGGGGGTTCTGAGGGGAGGTACTATTGTGTTGAACTGTCTCTCAATAAAAGGCAGCGAGAGGAGGCCGGATTTGGGGTCATTTCGTAATGAGCTAAGATACCAACGAGGCCTCCCTTGCGCAAGTAATCGATCGAACGCTGTTGCCTTGTTTTTCTTTCATGGGAATAAGTCCTGGATACAGCGGGGTCTGAGTTTAGACCCAACAGCTTTCCCGTAAATTCATCTATGGTGCTAAACCAAAATCATACACAGTCATATGAAACAAAAAGTTTTCACAGTCCTGTGACACAGTAATCACAATCTTACTGCTTCCACAGAAATTAAGACTTTAAGTAGCAGCCAGGTGCTGCTAATCAAACGTGATTGATAAAGCGATCATCATCAAGTATGTTCGCCTCTGTTAAAGCAGAAGTTTCAGCAGTTTGCTCTGGACCAGTAATGATTAAATTAAAACATAAAAAAGCATTGCTCTTCTTTTATGACCCACACTTTGGTAGTTGACGACACAAAAAAATGGCATTGAATAGTATTTGAGATACTTCAACCAGTTTGATGGTATCATTTATATATAGCAGTTTGCCGGATTATTGGTTTAAAGAGTCACATGGCACTTCCTGATTTCATACACATGTTCTACTTTTAAAAGAAAGTAGTACGATACTGACAGAGATTACAGTTTTACAGTCAGTACTGCATAGTTGCTATATTTTACATACATTTGTTCAAAAGAATCATTTTAAACTAAACTTTCAGGTGTCATTGTGTTGAGTGTTAAGCTCCAATACATCTCTCTCTGAGAAGGAAGCTTTGAGAGACGGCCCCATCTGGATGGAAGAGTTACACTTTTCAAGTCCAATGAAATTAAGAGTTTGGGGCCATGTTTGGTGTATTTTCCATGTCCTCTGAGAACCAGCATATTAATTTATGACTTATTTGAGCTACCCTACTAAGTCCAGCTGTATTATATAGAGGACATCCTGGGCTTTCCATTGATATCTCATGTGTTTGGGTGGCCTCTATTACCTCCAAAGAGGAAGGAAATCACAAAAAAAGTTTAATGGGAAGATTCTCTTTTCCTCGGTTCTCAGGAGGATATCAAATCAAATCAAATCAAATCAAATCACCTTTATTGTCACGTCACATGTGCAGGTACACTGGTACAGTACATGCGAGTGAAATTCTTGTGTGCAAGCTTCACAAGCAACAGAGTTGTGCAAAATACAATAACGTGCAACAAGCAAAATATAAAAATGGTTAATCTAAAAAGTAATAAATATATGTACCATATATAAAGGTATATACATTACTGAATGTGTGTACTAAATATGTTTTTCTACGTGTGTGTGTGTGTGTGTGTGTGTGTGAGTGTGTATATACATGTTTTACAAATGAAATAGAGTAAACAATAAAATAAGATATATAAAATATAAAATATACAGAGGTAGGTATGTGCAAAACAGTGGCATTAATGTACAGTATGGAGTGCATAATGTTGAAGTTCCAGTAGTGAGGGTGAGGTGTCTATGACGTGTTCAGCAGTCTGATGGCCTGGTGGAAAAAGCTGTCTCTCAGTCTGCTGGTTCGGGACCGGATGCTGCAGAACCTCCTTCCTGATGGAAGTAGTCTGAACAGTTTATGGCTGGGGTGACTGGAGTCCTTGATGATCCTCCCCGCTTTCCTCAGGCACCGCTTCCTGTAGATGTCTTGGAGGGAGGGAAGCTCACCTCCAATTATCCGTTCAGCACACCGCACTACTCTCTGGAGAGCTTTGCGGTTGTAAGCGGTGGTGTTGCCATACCAGGTGGTGATGCATCCAGTGAGGATGCTCTCAATGGCACAGCGATAGAAGGTCCTGAGGATGCGGGGGCTCATGCCGAATCTTTTCAGTCTCCTGAGAAAGAAGAGGCGCTGCTGCGCCTTCTTCACTGTCTTGTTTATGTGTACTGACCACGTAAGATCCTCAGCCAGATGTACACCAAGGAAGCGGAAGCTGCTCACTCTCTCCACAGCGGCGCCGTTGATGGTGATGGGGGTGTGTACTCCTCTGCACCTCCGGAAGTCCACTATCAACTCCTTTGTCTTTGCGACGTTGAGGGTGAGATGGTTGTCTTGACACCAGTGGGTCAGGGCGCTGACCTCCTCCCTGTAGGCCGTCTCATCACCGTTGGTGATAAGACCCACCACTGTAGTGTCGTCCGCAAACTTCACAATGATGTTGGAGTTGTCAGTGGCCGTGCAGTCGTAGGTGTAGAGTGAGTACAGGAGAGGGCTCAGTACACACCCCTGTGGAGCACCAGTGTTCAGTGTGATGGGGGATGAGGTGGTGCTGCCCAGTCTGACCACTTGGCGTCTGTCAGACAGGAAGTTAAGGATCCAGCTGCAGAGGGAGCTGCTCAGTCCTAGATCCTGCAGTTTCCTGTCCAGCTTCGAGGGAACGATGGTGTTGAATGCTGAGCTGTAATCTACAAACAGCATTCTCACATACGTGTCTCTCTTCTCCAGGTGTGACAGGGCAGCATGGAGTGTCAGGGCTATGGCATCATCAGTGGACCTGTTGTGGCGGTATGCGAACTGTAGAGGGTCCAGTGAGTCGGGTAGTGCGGAGCAGATGAAGTCCCTGACCAGCTTCTCGAAGCATTTGCTCACGATGGGGGTCAGGGCTACAGGTCGCCAGTCGTTCAATGATGAGATGGTGGAGGATTTGGGTACAGGGACGATGGTGGCCATTTTGAAGCAGGCTGGGACTACAGACAGAGAGAGGGAAAGGTTGAAGATGTGTGTAAACACTCCAGCCAGCTGAGTCGCGCATGACTTGAGGACGCGGCCGGGAATCCCGTCCGGACCAGTAGCTTTGCGTGGGTTCACTCTCCTGAAGTACCTCCGCACATCCTCCTCAGACACAGTGTGCGCACTGACGTCATCCGCGGTGCGCACACTGTCCGGTCTCCTGGTGTTCGCTGTGTCGAATCTAGCGTAGAATACGTTTAGATCCTCACACAGAGAGGCCGTGGTCTGCGGTGTGCTGGTTTTCCCTCTAAAGTCTGTGATCGTGTTTAGTCCCTGCCACATACTCCGAGGGTTGTCAAACTGTTGCTCCACCCTGTCCCTGTACTCACGTTTGGCTGCTTTGATCGTCTTCCGGAGTTGGTAATGTGCGTGTTTGTAGTCCGATGTGTTCGCGGAGGCAAAAGCGGTGCTCCGTGCCGCTAGCGCCGTGCGAACATCTCCGTTAATCCAGGGTTTTTGATTTGGGAAGGATTTAACTGTTCTGGATGGGACGACATCTTCCACGCATTTTCTGATAAATCCACAGACTGAGTCTGTGTATTCATCGATGTCTTTAGCAGCCACGTGAAACATTTCCCAGTCCGCGTGATCAAAACAGTCCCGCAGCGATATCTTAAGCCAGCTATGTTAGGTATGTACAAACTATGTACAAAGTTATTACATATAGTGCTGGTCAACACAAAGGGGAGGTATGTTTGTGATTTTACTTACATTTCTGACAGTAAAAGTGGTAAAAGGCAGTTCAGAACCCGAAGATGTTAAAGTATGGTTGTAGGCTTTGTCGATTGTGGGAGGATGATAGTTCCTTACATGGAATCTGGATTTCATCTCTTCCAGCCAGAGGGTTCGATCTATCAAAGCTTCTGTCTCCAAGACAGATGTATTGGATTTCAGCATTGAGCGGAATGACACCTGCTGAGCCAAACGATTAGTTTTAAATGTTTCCTCTGAACAAGTTGACACAAAATGTACAAATGCAAAATGCTTACTACAAAACTTGTAACCTCATACATTAATCATGCTGCTTTGTTTTTGATATTTGTGAAATTGTTTTAAAAAGATACATATGGGACAAGGAATAGACGTGCTTTGTGACTCTTTTAACAAATCAGGTGACAAACTCCAAAAGTGTGTTTGTTGACAAAGATAAAATAATCACAATGTTCAAATTGCGTTTGTGATTCTTTAGAAACCTCAAATTAAAAGTGAAAACTGTGAATTACCAATGCAATTTGGTGTCTTCCACAGAAACTACAGGGAAGCAATCTAGTCACAGTAGAGCAAAACAAAAGAGGCTTTCAGTGTAGCCCCATATAACTCCTTCCAACCAGTTTCACCTTGTGATTGCCAGAAACCTCCAGGAACTACTCGCCAACTGGTTAAGATATAAACGTTTTTCTCTAACGAGCTTTAGTTCGATGGGGTCGCAGGCCAGTCTCTAGGTCTGTGTGACTGAGAGCTTCCCTCTTGTTTTTTTATTCTTTGATGTTAGTCTTACTTTTAGTTACATTTCAACATTATATTACTGGCTCAGAAAGACTGATGGCTCCTTTTTGATGTGCCATCTTGGCATGTCCACCAACTTCCTGCCAACTTCCTGTCAGGAACAAAAGCAGATTTGAAAAAGAAAGGAACCCTTTAGACATCCACATTTAAGGTGTCAAGGTGCCCTCTCCTTGAAGTTTTTGAACCTCTGATTTAGTCTGATGTCATCCCACTAAGGATAATTTCCAAACATCCCTCTGGTACAGACACGATCAATGAGAATTTCTTTGTCTTCAGTTCAGACAGATTTAACAGCATGTGGTTTCATTCTCGTCACCTCCTCAATAGCCCCCTGGGGGAGCCGTGATGTAGGATAATGTAAACTGTGCAATGGACCTAATCCAATGTTTTTTCAATTGGGCCAAGGGTTTGAAAAATAAGAATGAACAGTGCTCTCGCCAGCCTGATGGAGCAGTGACCATGTCAGCCAATATATGTATTCAATCTGTCCAGCGGTAGAGTGAAACCTCATAAGCATACAGTAGCTTCTCTAAAATCATGCAGACGGAGGGTAAGCTGACAGTAGGTGCATGTCTGGGTTTCTACATGTCCTGTCACAGAAAGTGGTTAATATGTAAGCAGGTCACTGTGGTTAAAGTAAACTGATGGACAGCAGAGCCGTAAATTTTTCTAACAGTTTGTTATGGTCCTAGGGTTTGTGCTGTTGAGTTTTTAATTATTAGTTGATACGTGAGTTCTGGGTTTTGTTTTGTTCCCACTTGGTTTTTTTATGCTTAGGCTTCAGTTCTATTATATTTTTCACTTCTGGTTCTTGTTTTGATTTAACAATAATTACAGTGACAAGTTCAGTGGGGTTTTTTGTAAAATTTGTGATTTTTTTTTCTCTTTTGTTATTTTAGCATCACCAGTGTCTCTTTAACAGTTTTTTTCATCCATCCTCTTCTGAATATCCAGTTTAGGGTCATGGGGCACTGGAGCCTATCCTAGCTACTAATTAATAAAGTTAAAAAAGTAAGTGCCTCAGGTGGAGGAGTTTAAGTATCTCTGGGTCTTGTTCACAAGTAAGTGGAAAGCAGAATACAAGACTGACAGATGGATTGGGGTGCCATCCGCAGTGAGACGGATGCTGTAAGATCTTTTGTGGTAAAGTATATTGAAATGTGTATTAAAAGCAAAGCTGTCGATTTACTGGCCAATCTACATTCCTACACTCTCCTATGGTCATGAGCTCTGAGTAGTGACAGAAAGAATGAGGTTGCGAAAACGGCAGAAATGAGTTTCTTACGAAGATTGGCTGAGACTTCCCTTAGAGATAGGGTGAGGATTCGGTCATTCAAGAGAGAATCAGAGTAGAGGAGATTTCTACTCCTCCACATCAAAAGGAGCCAGTCCAGGATGCCTCCTGGACGCCTCCTAGATAAGGTATTCTGGGTGTGTCCTACCAGGAGGAAGCCCGAAGCAGATCCAGATTATCTCTCTCCGGATGTTGGAAGAGGTGACTGGGGTGAGAGAAGTCTGGGCTTCTCTGCTTTGTCTGCTGCCCCCTCAAACCCCTGCCCCCTGGATGGATGGATGGATGGATGGATGGATGATTAAAAAATATGCAAATGATGTGTAAAAATCTGTGATGTGTATGATTCAAATCTGGGTTACTGGTGTGAATGGCGAACTGGCTCCAACCACCTAATGCAGACTTTTCTTGCCTTTATAAAAGTGGAAAACATTCATTTGTGTTCATGCGCATCAATTGGTACATATGAGAGTGGATTAATGAAAATAATGTTGGAAAACTCCAGTTGAGAAAGATCAAAAATTCAAATTGTCATCCAGAAACACACGAGTACATTAAAGATCATGACTAAATCATGAGCTGCTGTAAGACTGGGTTGTGTAGTCCTTCCCTTCCTTTGTCAAAGTGTCTGTTTTAGCTCCCTGTCTTGGTTTGCTCACTTTTTTTTTTGTTTACTGGGACATATTTTTATACTCATGAAATATGTTTGTGTAACTTTCTGGACTTAATATGTGCAGAAATATTGAAAACAGCTATTAAAGCAAATTTTTTGTTAAAGTAAACTTTAGCCTCCTGCATTTCAGTCCTAACCTCTACCCTCCACACACTCTGACAAAGTTATCATCATAAACACTAATTCTTTGTCTGCCAATAATAAAAACAACCGCAGTTAATGAGCAAAAGTGACTCCTTAATTAAAGGAAAATCGTGTGCACAATTACAGAGACATACACTCTCATACTGTGTAAAGAAAGAGGAGGAGGGTTCAGCACACACAATCTATTAAATGCGTACTCTCTTTTAATATTACATTATGCAAATGTGTGACAGTCCAGCCCTAAAACATGCCTTTCTGTGTAATGAATTACATTTAAGTGCTTTACTAATGAGCTTTAAAAACTGTTATAGCTACATTTCTGATGTCCCATGAGACATTCTCATTAGTTTCATTAAGCTTACTTTAGTGTATGCCAATAGCCTCCCAACAAAAGCTTGTTATCAGCCTGCAACACACTATACAAATGAAACTGTGAATTTCCTGTGAGTAATGCCTGTTCTGTCTACTCCTAGCTCTGCTTAGAAATGACTGGGATGAAACTGGAAGCTGACTGGAGACTGTGATGATTATAATGAATGTAAATTGACACACCACCAGAGAAAATATGGTCTATGGAGAGGAAAACTCATTACAGTTTAGGACACATGGCATTACAAGAGCAAGTCATCAAATTTCACAATCCACTTATTCGTTATTGTTTTTCAAACGACGGGCAGGCTATGAATCCAAGAGTTTAGTAGAGTGGACTCGGAAAAATAAAACCGAGCTGCAAAAGGTGCTTGTTTTTCCACGTGGGTTTGCTCATGGAGCATGAAACCGCTGAAGCATGAGGGAATTTGCGGGAGCTGCTACAATTGCAACACCACAGAGACCGTGGTATGTTGATGTGCCCATGGGGAACCATGATGTGAATGCTTACACCTGGGATTTTGCAGCACTTCACATGTAATGATAGTGAGAAAATGGAGAAATGGCAATTAATCGCTATCCTTATCTTATGGGATCGCAAGCGTGGGAGTGTGGCTCCTGTTATAAACCTGAGTGAATCTTTAAAAGAGACCACAACAAGCTAGAAATGATAGGAATTACCTGAAATACAGATTCAATAAAAAGCATCAGTGATTTGTCTTTGTCCTGTCTTCTTTCACACCTTCATCTCCTGAAGCCTGCACTGTTATACCTACCATGCATTCAAGCAGAAAATGTAAAAGTCTGTCAATAGAGCAATGCTCAGCACTGGTGGGCTTATCCTTATATATCCATGAGTGTGGAGACAAAGTCTATAAAAAGATCTGAAACTTGCCAGCTATCTGTTTGTTTCTTTATGCAGTTCAGATTTGCGACTGGGAATACGTTTGACCTTAAAGATGATTAAAGCTGCAATGAATTATGTTAATTCATCAGTTAATCTGAATAAATTATAAATCCATGAATTCCTCTTTTACGATGGGAACAAGTTAAACCACCTAATTCCATTTTGAATTCAAAGAGTGAAACTCTGAATTTTACTGAAATTCTGAAATTTTACTGGAGAACATGAAGAAAGAAAAAAAAAAAAAGCATACAGAAGTAAAAGGATTGGTTTTTATATAGTGCTTTTCTACTCTAGCACTCCATGTACTTTATACAATGTGCCTCATTCACCCGTTTCAATACAAGCACTTTGCTTTCTATTTAACATTCGCACACCAATGATCACATCAGAGAGAAACTTAAAGTTCAGTATGTTGCCCAAGGATTTCGTATGCAGCTTGGAGCAGCTCGATATTGACCACCAACCTCTCAATTGGTATATTACCTGCTCGGCCTCCTGAGCTACAGCCACTCCAACAAAAAACATAAGTCAGACAACCCAACCGCATCGCATGTTCAGTCCATTCAATGGACGCTTTTAGGTGTAATCAGCCAAATCAGGTGGACAACCACCACTGGCAGAGCATGTGCAGCATTGATCAGTGCTGACAACATAATTATGAATAAATCTTATGAAAATACTATCGCTCTTTATAAACATATGTTCAGAGAAGCTGTTGCATGGCTAACTGAGCAATATCATTTGGTGCAATACTTCAACCTGGACTCTAATTATTGGAAGGCAGATGTACTTGTAAAAACAAAACTAATTATGACATACTTTGCACTTCTCTTGCACACAAAGACTTCTAGTCTCTGATTGCTTTTTTTGTTTTATGTGCGACATGTGAACAAATGGAACTTTTTTTTGTAAACTCGACTGAGTGGCATGCCTGGATGTGCCTTTTTTGCATTGTTTTAATTCCATATCACATTTACCGTCACTCTGATCATTCTTCTACAAAGCAGGTTGAAGAATCTTTTCTTTGTTTCTTTATTTGATCAAACAGCATTTTGCTGTAGATTAGTTTTACTGTAGTGCATCTTTTTTTTTCTCCAGCTTCTCTGTTTCCACAGCACTGGATGCAGATAAAGCACTGTTTTTTTTTTTATCTTTAGGTTCCTTTGATTTGTTAATTGCAAGCCAGATGGCAAGTGCTGAAATTCTCAGTTCATTGAATAGGAACAGACAGAGAATGAGAACTGAGCCTTTCATGGTATTTGAGATGTGAAAAGTGTAGGTAGGCTAAGCAAGGGCTGCCCAATAAGCTTACCGGCTTGTCTGATTCGGAGCATTTCTGCTTTTGATGGACATGTTTACAATCCTTGAAGCAAGAGTAATACCATCTCTGGGCAGCTCTGCTTACCCCCTTTTCTCTCTGAGGCTTAGAAATCCATGAAGCTCCTTGACCAGCACAATAAAGACCCCTCCAGCATGTCATGGATATATTCCCCAGCATACCTCCCAGTGGGCCTTTTCTCTAAGTGTCTTTCCAATTCAACCGGCTGCTGTCGATGCAAGGGAGAAGCGGCTTGATTCTGACTTTTAGATTTAGAGTTCGGGACCAGTGAGCTGCTTCACAGAGAGCGAGTTCCACAACCCTGGGGACAATGTGATGTGGTCCTTACACCTACTGGTACATTTCACCAGCAGTCAATCATTCCTGTTCACCGAGCGCCACACATGACAAATCCATGAGCCATTCTGGGGGCAGCCCTGGCCAATACTCTATAATTTTCCAGGCTACAACACACCATCCAGCAACCTCACGCTACTGGCTAAAAAAAACCTGACTGAGGATTTAGGTTATAAAATATTGCACAACGAAAGCTTGGAAGTAACCTGGAAACTAATCATGAGATGAGATGCATCAGGATATATTTTAATCAAAGAAAAAAAACAATGTTCAGACTGCTGACTTATTTTCCATCAACAACAAATCATAACGTTAGACGTTAAAGAAAAAAAAGACCCCCCCGTCATTCTAACCCTAACGTCTTTAACTGCATTGCAGTGTCTTATGCTCCAGTATTCTGTTTGTTACGCTACACTATGCTGTGTTTGTCCTCTTCTTCTCTCTAAAGTGTTGATGTAAATTTGCAGAAATGCAGTAGGGTTTGTACCTATGAGATAAATCCCGGTAGCAAGTGCTGTGCCGAAAAAGCTTCAATTTCACTCTCTCTGGGCAGGTCGCATTCATCACCACATCACCCACTCTGATGTCCACACTTTTTTCTATTACATGCCCAACTGGTGCTTTGTGACAGAGCGGGCCTTCACTTGAGCTGTAATTTTTCAGTTGCTGTCAGTTAGCCTGGCTTTTATCATACAGTACGGTGTTAACAAATTACATTTCCCCAAAGCTTGACTATGCAATTTACCTGACTTACATAAGCCGCGAGCACGTGGATCCACGTGTGAGGAGTGTGAATGCTTTTTCCTTTCTTTTTTAATGTTTTGGATAATGGACACCTAGGATGAAACAGTGTTAGGGAGTTCTTGCTTATATAAAAAATAAAAAAATAAAAGCAAAATGATACGAAGACATGACAGCACCTCTTACGCTCTGACCCTTGCTCTTCTTACGCTTCTTATCAACATAACAAAGAATGTCAACTGGACAAAATGAGGTTGACATGACAAAGAGAAGGGGGGGAAAAAAATCAATAAAAAACTATTTTGGAAGTAAAACTGTGTTTCTGCCTAAGGGGAAACAATGAGTTTGTTTTCAATCAAGAGAAATCCCCACTCTGTCCTGCACTTCCTTTCCCTCTGCCTCTCCATTCTTCTTGGTCAAACACACACACTGAAGGACTACTCTGTTTCTGGAGGGCAAGAAATCCTATTACTTTTGAAACCACCTCGGTGGCACCAAATAATAGTCCAGCTGGGTGCTTGATTGCTCTGACAACTGGCACTGATACAGAGGTAACTAGTCATTCTACTGTATGTGTTGCTGAAACTTTCCCTTTAGGGCTGAAGACCATGTTTCTGCCCTGCCCCATGCAGTTCCTATGATGCATTCACGGGTAGCTGTGTCTTATAAATGATTAGCATTCACATACTGTAGACCAAAGACAGCTTGAGTTGCAACTCAAAGTAAAGGTAAAAATGGCATATTGTGATATAAAAAAAACATATATAATAGATGATTTATTAGAAGTGTGCAGTAAAGTAAAGCTCGTTTGTTTAAAAGAGTTGACTGATGGATGTAAGTTAAAATAAGAGTGATAATTAGTTTCCAGTAGGCAACACTTATCTGTTGTTAAGTTAAATAACAAAACAACAACCCAAGAGATGCACTCTATATCTTTTGCATTTTCTTTCTCATTACCGTTGTCTCCCATTACTGGTATCCTTTTCTTGTCTCGACTCTTGTTCTTCACTTGCTTTTCTGTGAAAGCAACACTATAAAAGGTCCTGCTCGGCCTGACTCAGCCTGAAGGCCAAGGGACTGTACGGCTCCCTTGACAAAGTGAGCCTGCTCACTTCCTAATGACTCCTCCACCACAGGCAGATCCAAGGTGAGAAATAATAGGAAGGGAATAGCCAGTGGAGGGGAAGCACCTGTAAGTTTTGTTAGACTGGACAGTGAATTTGGTGAACTATATAGCTGTTTCTATCAGAGTCAGTAAAAGCACCATATAATGAGTCTGTAAATAGAGTTAGATAATGTAGCTCTTTCCGCTCTTTTCAAGCTCTCTGGGGCTTGATGTCTTTCCCAATTTCTCTCTGAGTAACTCTCTCTTCCTGTCTCTTTCTCTCGCACACAAAAACTCAGCGATAAACATCAAGGACAGTACATAACTCTAATCGATAGAATTCGCCCATTAGTGCTGCTAAACCTACAGATTTTTTATTTGATTTATTTATTTATTTTTTTTTACACTCAACCTAATCAGGTGTAATCAAAAAGTTTTGACAATAAAATTGAAATAGTATATACACTGGAGCTCCAAATGACTCCCAGCTTTCCTGCTACATTTGGATTCCTCCCTACAAGTCCTTTTATGACCAGATCCTAATTTCACAATGAAGCTTACTCAGAGAGCTAACATCAAATTTTGTGTCATCATAACACAACCTTTATGTTAGACTTTGATGAACTACTGTAGCACATTGATTCTGTTGTAGATTTGCTGCTCTGTTTGAGATCATTGTCCTGTTGCGTGACCTAGTTTGGGCCAGGCTTAACCTGTTAGACAGATGGCCCAATGTGGAAAGAGTAAGGACTTTTACAAGACTGTTTTTTTTGGAAACACAAATACAGCTGTGGCTCACCACAGCCCCAATTACCAGATTTGGCACCCTGCAACTTTTGGAGATGTCATGGTGTGTGCTTTGGCAGGCAGGAGGTTGGACCCAAATGCAGGAATCGTACGCAAAGTGAAAGTTAAAGCGGCAGCTTTTATAACTGGAAAAACTTTCAGAAGAAATAAACTTCACAAAAAACAAACCAAAACCTCAAACATGAAAACCAGAAACTAAACTGGACTCAAGAAACTAAATACTAACCATGAACTAGGAAAACAAACCAGGAACTAAGAATGTCATAAGAAAGACAAAGGGAGGAAAAATAGCACAGTGAGGGTACAACACAACAACTAACAGAGAAAAACACAGGGCTTAAATACACCAGGGAGTAACGAGGGAATGGAAGTCAGGAGGGACGCACAGCTGTGGCTAATCGAGACACAGGAAGCAAAGCAGGATACACTGACATAGGACACAGATTGTCAAAGTAAAACAGGAAACACGATGCAAAGACAGACTCAGAGATACAGGCTTCACACTGAGATATGACTGACTCAGCAACAGAGGGAACATACAGACAAGGGAGACTAGACATGAGATGTGGAACCAGGTCATGCACATAGAAAACATGGGGACAGAGACTAAACACAGGCTAAGAAAAAATACAAAGGGAGGAAGAACTAAGATCACTAAGCACAAACAAAATATAGCCAAAAACAGGAATAACAGTCATTAAGGAATATTAAATCAAGATCCCAGTACCATGACAGGAGCATGTACCTTGCATCACATTAATGCTTATATGCACATGGTCAGAGCAGGACTTTCAGCAGCATGCAACAGGAGCACTGGGTCTTACAATGATCCAAAAGGAAGTGACCTTAAAGGACTGGAAAGGGTTAAAGAGACATTTCTAAGGCTTTGGAACTCCAGTGAACCACGGTGACAGCCATTATCCACAAATGGAGAAACTTGGATTAGTGGTAAACCTTCCCAGAAGTGTAAGAGTACATAGACCACCAAAATTACTCCAAAAGGGCACTGACAATTCATCCAGGTCACAAAAGAACCAAGAACATCATCTAAAGAACTGCAGGCCTCACTTGTCTCAGTTAAGGTCAAAGTTCATGATTCAACAATAAGAAAGAAACTGGGCAAAAATCCATGGTGTTCAAGGAGAAAACCACTGCTGACCAAAAAGGACAAATTTGCCAATAATCCCCTACAGAATTTGGACTTTTCAGTGGACTTTTATTCTGGAAGAGACAAAAGAGTAACTCTTTGGAAGGTTTGAGTCCTGCTACATTTGGAGTGAAACTAACACAGCATTACATAAGAAGAACATCAACCAACAGTTAAACATGGTGGTGGTAGTGGGATGGTCTGGGGCTGCTTTCCTGTATCTGGATTTTTATTCATGCATCTCAAGCAGGGCATGAAATTTATTTAACTATCTGAAACATGTACGTGTGACAAATGTGCAAAAAACCCCAAAGAAATCAAGAAAATTCAAATACTTTTTTGCCGCATTGTCTATAGGTGGCTGCTTCTCATTTATTCTACTGCTTACTATAACATTAATCAGGACTCAAGACTGCCCTGTGCTTTTCTTTCTGTATAGCATGTGAACTTAAAGCTGAGTCTCAAACATTTTGCCAGCGCTTGTGGGGTTCCCACACTTTATGTGCACAATCTCTCTGAGGATCAATTAGACGTCGGGGCACAGAATGGCAGCTGTCACATTCAGTGAATCCTGACAGGTCTATTAAAGACAGTGTGTGGCTGGTGATCTTATCATGATGGAGGCCAGTGAAAAAAGCTAAGGCTATTATTTCCCGTTGGCTGGTTTTAATTATTCATAAGCCTCACACTAAGTACTGTAAATGCACGCATACAGAAATACACAAAGACACACTCTGTCCCAAATCTGCAGCAGCTGGAAAATTATTTTCCCAATTAAACTGCTGTTTGCTGAATAAACACTTCCCAGCACACCAGCACCAAGAGTTCCTCCTCAGCGCTGTTTGATATGCAGACTGGCCACCAATCTCTAATTTGCTACCACTGTAATTGTAAACATTAGCTGAGAGGAGTTTACATATGGCAACACTCCTGATCCTCCCAGCTGCTGTAAGTCTCATCAATTCAATTCAATTTTATTAATATGCTTCATATTGTAAGGTAGACCCTACAATAATACAAAGAAAAGAGCGAAAACACCAAAAATCATACCTCCTATGCAAGCACTTTGGCGACAGCGGGAAGGAGAAACTCCATTGTAACAGGAAGAAACCTCCAGCAGAACCAGGCTCAGGGAGGGACGCCCATCTGCCGTGACCAGCTGGCAGTTAATGGATAAAGACAGGACAAAGACATGCTGAGGCAGATATTAATAAAAAGTAATGGTTAAATGCAGAGAGGTGTATAAACATATAGTGAGTAAGAAAGGTGACTGAAGAAGAAACACTCAGTGCATCATGGGAATCCCCTAGCAGCCTAGACCTATTGCAGTGTAGGCTCACCAAGGTGAGGTGTCCTCTCTTTCTCTGCTATCTTTGATCTCTATCAAAACACACTCTTTCTAGTGCAGCTCAGCTGTGCTAAAGCAAAAATAGTGAGTTTTTATACTTTTTTCATATCTATATCTGTGGGTTAATGAGCACTTCTGCGATTGTCAGACTCATTTTCATGTTATTTTTCCTCAGGTTTGCTCTACTGTATTTCTGACAAAGGTATATGGTGAAAGAGCTGGAATAGAAGTTAATTTCCTTTTCTTCTCACAATGTAAAGAAAACACAGGCATTACTTTAAATATTATGCTGGAAATCCACCTTTAATTGAATAAAAGGCACTTTAAAAGTGTCACTAGGGAATTACACCAGCACGTCTTAGTGAGCTTACATGAGTCACCACTGAGAGAAAGCAACAAAATGAGTCAGGGGCTAAAGCTTTTGCTGCTTTCACCGGGCAGCGCAGTTTTCTAATAATAAACAGGCTTATCTGTGTTTCTTTATGTGCTAGCAGAAATCTGGGTGCCTGTGGTGCTATTCTTAAAGCAGGAATCCAAACTCTAAAGCGCTACCACTACTGGGTTTTGGTTTTATTTGTTTATACAAACATGTTAGCCTGGAGATAAGCGCTAACTAATGAATTCACATCATCATTTGAAACCGCTGAAAGAGGCAACAAGAGAAAATAATGTAACTAACGATGATGTGCCAGCAGATGAAGAGCAACTTTTTGGCAAAGAAGACTAAATTACATAAAGCAACCCAATGAACCTAAAAATTTGGTGTTGTTTTTTTTTCTTGCTTTTTCCACATCAAGTATATGCTCACTGCACTCTAAAACAGCAAAACAGCTGACAGAGAGTTGGACATTTTCACTGAAAATGAAATGAGATGTTTGAGCTTTATTTGTGTTTTCAGGTACCAATTCAAACCACGAACAGGGATCTCAGTCACTCCTTTAAAAGAGTCTCACAGTGATGACAAAAAGGCAGGAAGTACAGTGCAGCCAGGGTAAAAGTACAAATCATGTCATCTGATTAAGCAGCACTATTTTCAAAGATCATTTCAGTCAAGGATCTCAACCAGGTTTGAATTCACACAATGCAGACTTTACAGTCACGGCTATTCCCCGAGGAGGACAGATTATGTGCTTCACACTGTATCACATACGTCGATTGTTCGCTGAGTGTGAACATTTAACTTGATATACAGTATAACACATAAGCTCCTTATTTCTCTCTGTCATTGTCTCACCGTAGCAACAGTACACAGACAATGTTTCGCTAATGCACAGCAGCTGGATCAACGTTTTCCACCGCACACAGTGACTTATTGTTCCACTGGGAAATAAAGTTGTAATTGATAATTACACAGAGAGTAGACGGGACTAGGAATAAGCCCACACTTTCTTTCACCACTACATAAAACATGCACAGCATGCTAAATATCGGTGTGTATTGCAAAAGAAATGCCCAGTGCATCGTCTCATATTGCACTTCAATCGATGGCAGATGGAAAACAATATTGGCAAGATTTGCAAAACCATTACTGTGAGAGCACTTGTGGAAGATATGAATGCTGCATGGTAATAAGGAAATATTGCACTGCAGACTAAGAATAATGGGCTTTTCACCCAGTGGGTGACTTTCCAGGTTCACTGATCCTTTTTTGCCTTCATGAAGTGGCTGGATAGTTTTTCATGGCACATTGCTGGCCACATGTTTTTACGTGATTGTTTGCAAGTCACCAGCTGCTTCGTTTAGATGTGGACGGCAGACTGCACACACCAAGGGAAATTCACATAACATAATATTATGAGGTTTTATCCCCTAGATTACATAGCATGCTGGTGAGACGCAATGGTGCTTTAAAACTACACTCCTCTGTTATTTCCTTAACAATTTTCTCATAAATGACTACAATTAATAGAAAAGAAAATATCTTCACATGTAACTCAATATCAGGATACGATTTATCATGATAACATGCACAAAAAGATGGCACTAATTAAGCCACACTGCATGAATACCATCCCAAATCTAAAACTTTCCCTTATCACACAAGAAATTTAAGCACAAACCAGGCAGTGTGTCGTGTGTTAAACTTGACACAACGACAGCAAAAAATAGAAGGAACCAAAAAGGTAGGAACAGAGAGATAATGGGAAAATTACCTTTCACTGAAATCCTAACGTGTGTATTTCTTTTGAGCTTTAATATCAGCTGAAATGCAAGCCAAGCTACTGCGTGAGGTCGTGTTTAACGAACAGCACAAGCTGCTGCTACACATTTTGTCCAGAAACATCACAGATGTGAAAACTGAAATATTACAAGTGACTGTGACATGAATGAAGATTTACAGACACTGTTTAAACCCTGAGAGGACTGACTGATGGAGTGTGTGTGTGGCCACTGTGTCTGTAAACCTCCCTTTTTTTCATCCAGCAGATTCAGACCAACATTAACATCCAACCAGAGGCAGATTTTCTTGCTTATTCAGTGCCAGTATAAAAAGATCAAATATGCAAGTGTGTTATTAACTATTGTAATCCGGTGCGACAGTGTCCTTTTTTATGTCACCACTGGCATCTGGTTGGGTATGATCACTGTTGCACTGGGTCGTGTTCTTTGCTGAGGGAGTTCAAGGAGCAGCAGCGGATCAGGCGATTGGCACTAGTGTCGTGTGATGCTGCAAGTTTTTGGATCAATCTGATATGAAGCAAATACAGGGCCAGTACTGCCAATACCGATTCGGATACTTTTAACTGGTAAAGGCAGCTAATGTAAAGGAGAGTAATGTGTCATAACGAGTAGATTCTAATGAGCCCTGAATCACTGTGATTTTTATTGTTCACAATAATTAGTATAACACAACAAAACACAGCTTTCAGCTTTTCATGTATTTTCAAACTATTGGAGACCTGGAGTATAAATGTGCCTGTCTCTAAACCACTTTCGGTCACCTTCTGTTGTTTAAATGTGCTATAGGCTATAAATAAAATGGTGTATCTAAGAGGTTATATTTTTTATTTAAACAAAAGGAAATGAACCCAATTCAGAAGATAGAAACAAAATATACAAAGCTATAGTTTCCTATAGCATCTCGAGCTCCTATAGTATAATTTTTATACCAGTAACAGTGTTGGTGTCACTACCATCTATATCTGGATTGATCTGCCCATCACTAATTGGCACACCTGTCATGCATTGGCTAATCAGATTCTCACTATTTCACATGCAGGAGACATGCACACACACCCACGCAGAGAAAGATGCAGTGTCAGTGTCATGTCTGTTGGCAAGAAGCCGGAGTGAGAGCTGAGAGAGAGAGCGCGCCCTGAGCCAGGCAGAACAGCAGGGCAGCTGGTGCCAGTGAATTACATGTGTGTGGCTGTAAATAAAGAAATGTGTGAACCTGAGAAGCTGTATCTGTGCTGAGAGAAACTCGCCGGTAACAGTTTTTTGCTGCTCTACCATAGCAAGATGCTCGCTGGGCTATTCGCGTATGTTTGTGTGTAAGTGAGCTCGGAGATTTATGAACCAAACTTAGTGTTCAAAGCAGTGGAAGGATCAAACAATGTAAAGCATCTTAAAGGTCAGGAAAAAATAACACAAATCTAAAATCATCACAAACGCTTTAATATTTCCTAAACCTTGATGTAGTGCGCTGGAGAAGTCTGTGTATATGATCAGTGGTTTGCTGCTGAATGTTTAATTCTTGACGTTTAGGTCCAAGCGCTTTAATTCTTTTCTTTTCTTTGACCGACAGCTTCAGAAATTGATGTTGCTTTAAATAAACGACTGAATTTAACTTTATTGTTTCAGCAACACTTGAAGACGCCATCCTCATTCAACAGCCAGCTAAAGAGTGAGTGCATGTTCTTCATCTTCAAGACAAGAGTACCTGTGTTGCGATGTTAAATGTGTGAATGTTTATGAATTGTCCAATCAAATACTTAAACAAGGCAGATAATCCATTCCAATTGGTCAGGGCTGCATAAAATTGTCCAAGCTTGGCTTCAAACCCTTGAGAAAAAACTTTTCTTTTTCTCACAATATTTTATATTGACGAGCTGCCACCGATTCAAAGAGCACTGGATTTTTTTTTTCTCTTGACTTTCAAATCCTTACCTGCTTTATTGCATTGCTTTTAAAATCTGTTTTTCTCAGCTGTAATTTTTGTGTTGCTTTGTTTTTCCTTTGCTTTCCTTTCTCTATGCTGCACAGTGGCTTTGGTAAAGCACTGACCTTTGTCTGTGTGTGTATTAAATTCACTTAGAGAGTTGCTTGCAGTGTTAGGGATTTTAAAGGATAGAAGGGATTTTGTCAAAAATGATACAAGTAAAAAAAAAAGTGCTCAATAATCAGGGATGACTCCCATTAGATCTCTGTATGAAAAGTCTTTGCTACAAACAACACAAACACCTCTTTTCAACCGATGACAGCTTGAACTGTTATAAATAATACAGCACTGCAGGTGGTTTAACTGATCCACAGTCTCCTGATTAGTTTTTACTCAAACAGTGCTTTCAGACTGTATAATGCATAATTCATATACAGATGGTCAATCAAGCTAGAAACAGCCCAAACTTGGGTCTATATGGACTTTCCTAAAAGACCTTTGCTTTACTGCAAGGAGACTGCACACATTCGGTTAACCGTGGTATATGTATTTGTGGTGTAGTGTTTGCAGTGTGTTCTTCTTCGGACTTCAGTGGTCTTTGCAGTGTTGTATAAGCTGAGCTGTAGGTTTTATAAACATTATGTTATGGGAATTATTGCTCCATCGACACAAGTGGAAGAAAGGAGTGAGGTGATCAATGTGCTTAACGGGTGAAAAACAGAAGAGAGAAATGATTTCTGTATGGATGGTGTGGAATGACTTGTTAGGATAATGGAAATAAAAATGCATGTTTGCATAAAGAACTAACAATAACATTATATATACTTATATTATTAATATTGTGCAGATCCTCCTTTTGCCACCAATGAACCAGACCTGTTGGCAACTAATTATGGAATTAATTAACCATCCTTCCTGAAGGACACTGTTTTAACCACATCCCCAAAATTAAATTTTTACTTGTTTCCACATAAGGACATGGATACACATTACTAACAGAATTGATTGACTGATCTTGATGAGATCATTAAATGATCTGAAGGTAACAGTCTGGAGTTGAAGGTTTTGTGCTTTTATAGAGCCCCGCTGATCTGTAAGTATTAATCGACATATATTAATTCAATTGTAATTATTTCACTCACAGTGTTACTGTATCAGTTTAGATACCAACAAATCTGGATGAGGCTTTAGACAGACAAAATCCTGGTCAATGAACAATGAGTCACGCTGACGTCATAACTGGCATCAGGTTGGAGATGATGTGAATATTTAAATGAGGATGGCAGCAACGAAATGACTTTAAGACTCCAGCTCTCAATATTATGGAAAATACAGTAAATGCAGACTGAATGGACAGTAGTATAGTGCTGAATTTTGTCTCCACTGACACATACTGTTCATATTTCAGCTTCACTGGGTTAAAATAGAGGCTCAGCTCTGTATTTATCCATTACTATGGTGAATCCTGGTATCAGAGCTCCATTGACAATGGATTTCTTTCACTACCCTTGCACACACTTAACTTAGAGCATAATTAGAGTTTTTTATTCTCCTCTAACTCTGAAAACTCACACCATCTGAAAGTTCAGGGTTAGAGTAATTGTTAAGCCTGCTTTCTGGAGCAGGGCCTGGACATTAGCCATGCAGAAGCAGAATCTCTGCCTCTGCTCAGAAAGCTATCTAAGTGTCTTGTTGAATTACGACAGAACTTGGAAGGATTGCAGAACACTCACAATAAGAAAGTTGAATAATGAGACTGAGATTTAATTGCAAGACACAAAATGAACTAAGAAAACTTCTTTTGGAGACTATTACTGTGTGTAAGGCTGGACAGTTCATGAACATGACACCCTCGTCTGTTGTTATGGCCAAAAACATATAAGGAGGTTAATATGGTGTCTTTAATCCTAATAAGTTTGTTCACCATGTGCTAAAATTAATCCCTTACCTCTATTAAATCATAACCAACAATGGTTTAAGCTTTAAACAACACATTGTCATGAAGATATTACGACAATATTTTTAATTACTATTGGTTTAATTATTAAATCATCTTGAAAGTACGATAGCTACACATCTATATATACAGTACTCTGCAATGCTCTTTAGCAAACCCCTCATTTCTTCATATTTTGCTTCCAAGACAGACTTTCTTGTCGAGTGGTCTTGAGCAATAGTTCTCCAGGCATTCTGAAGGTCTTTCACAGTTTCTCTTTGGATAATGGATAAACTATGAGTCACTCAAAGAATGATTCAGTGATGTGTCTACACATAACAAACAACTTATCAAATAACCAATTTTAAATTGTATCTTTAGGCACTGTAGCAAAAAGCACATCATTTTTTCTCATTTCTTTATTTGAATCTGTAAAAAATTCCAAACTTAACACGGTTTGACAGGCATAATATGAAATTTTTGCACCAACAAGGTGATTCCCGAAAAACTATTAGTCAAAACTTGACATTTCCTGCTTTGCATTGTATCCCTTAAAAAAATTGGAGGAATTTTTGTGGCAGGCCACTTCTTTTAACTATCTGCAGAAGATGAATAGTCCAGTGTCAAAGGCTTGACCCTTGACCCGAGAGATGTATCTGGCCCTTAAGTTGATCCATCTACTGTTTACTGATGCCGCGTCAGAAATGGTTAAAACAGTTACAACTGATGAATTGATGAATCCAAATTTGAAATTTTGGTTTCAAATTGTCATCAGTAAGTACAGAGAAGATCAGGAGAGAGGCACAACAGTGAGTGTGTGGAGCCATCTTCAAAACACGGTGGAGGCTCTGTCATGTTTGTGGCTGCATTTCATTCAGTGGTGTTGGGGATCTTATCAGCACTGATGAAATTATGAACTCAGAAATGTCAGCTGGAGCTGGTTTTGATCCACCGTGTAATACCAGCTGGAAAGCTTCTGATTTGCTGCAGTTTTTTCAGCATGACAATGATCCTGAACACACTGTCAATGAGGTAAAAGTGTACTTTTACAACTATCAGTCATGGATTGGCCTCCCCGGAGCCCGCACCTCAACATTACTGGACCAGTGTGGGATCATCTTGACAGAGCACAGAACAAAAGGCAGCCAACATCCAAAGAAGAGTTTTGAATGTCCTTCAAGAAGCCTGAAGAACTATTCCTGAAGACTACTTAAAGAAATTAGAAAAAGGTTAGCCTGAAAGAGTTCAGGCTGTGTTGAAGAATAAAGGTGTTCATAACAAATATTGACTTTGAAGCTTGTTAGAATTGTTCAAACTCTGTTTTTGACTTATATACATGCACATTTCAGTGTGCTTTACTTTTTAATCTACTTTAGATTTTATTTGATTTTCTACTATTTGGTCATGCTCAAAGAAAAAATGGGGCTTATTCTCAATAGAATTAAGCCTGTAGTTAAGATTATTTATTTAAGCAAAGTATCTGAGTGAGGAGTTCAGAACAGTCCAAATAATCTTAACAACACCACAGAGTAAGTCCAGAGAGATAAAAGCATTCTGCTCTCTCTGCCTCTTGTCCAGCCCTGCTTCTCATCCTCTTCACTTCTAAAGTTTTTGGAGAGTTTGGAGTTTTAGTTTTTCGGGAAAAAAATCCTTTTATTTTGCATAAAAAGAGCTCAGCTTAAATTTCTTCAACGTGACTGTGATTTTTGGTAGAATTTTGGGTTTGGTTAAACAAGTTAAAAGTCATATTGCTATGTTGCTACACAGATTCTGAAGCCTAGTCTGGATAACGAAAATAACTCAATTCAGAGTTAAAATCCACATCAGCAGACTAAGAGCAAACATTGTTTTTCTTTCTGAAAAATTTTGTTTACCTGACGAGCTAAAATCAAATCTCTACCTGCTCCGTATACTCTGCCACCACTCCCAGACCAAATGAAGAGCTTGTGGCAACCTGAGACGTGGAGAAGTCCCCAGGATAACTGCTAATCACCAGTCTGCAACATAGCGGTGCAGCTTGTGACTGCGATGAGTTGGCAAACTGACTTAACTTCAGATCTCTTATGATCAAAGCTGAAGTCTGGAGTAGTGAAAATAATCTGGAGTAGTGCATTAGCTTGAATAATTAAGATTGATTTTATCTTTATGACAATGACACTGAACAAAAAGTCCACAAACCTGCAGTCCTCTTCTTAGATCAAAGTTGTGATGAAAACAAATGTAACAAAACAAATCCCGTGGTTTTGACGTTGAAGAGGATCTACTTCTAATTAATGCTGAAATTTTGGGGAAACAATCTCAACACAGGTCATCTCGGGCCCTCCTTTCATGTGAGGGTGGTCAGTGTAGCTTCAATGAAGCGAACCACCAAGAACTCTCCATCTTTTTTTTTCTTTGAAGGTGAAAGCTCTGAGTGCTCCGAACCTTTGCTCTCCTTTACTCTCTGACTGACTGTCTTTGACACTTACAGGAGGATTTCTCATGAAAGAAAACTGAATCATCTCTAAGGGCTCTCTCAGCCCTTGAAGAATGATTTCCACTGACTTAGACATGTCAGCGCTGGAGACCACCTAGTGAGTTGAAAAAGAGGGTAAAAGCCCATTGGGCGCCATGCATCGAGGTGAGGACAGTCTGGGATGGACTGAGGCAACTGCAACAAATTCTGTCACATTCCCCTGGAAACAGGTCTCCTACGTATGTGCCCGAGGCTGCAGAGGGAAACAGAGAGTCAGCAGCTGAACAACAAAAGGCCTGGTGAAGGGTCCGGTGGAGCAGTGATGGGAGCAGAGAGGTGGCTCGCAGCAGTACCAGGGGAAAAAATTAATTAATCCGGGCTGGGAAAGTGAAATATGGGAGCTGCTGGAATAACATGTTTCAGATGCCTGTTTGTAATGACAGGTGGGCAAGTCTATGTAGGCGTTTTATGCCCCAGACATCAGAAAAAGAAAGAGCGAGTCGCAGAGAGTGACATGAAAAGAAAAAGAGGGAAAGAGAGACAGCCTGAGAGGTGAGGACATGGCACCGGGTGACACATGCTGCAGTCTAACCTTCATATTTGCTCCTGAAATAAGAGAAGAAAAGGAAGCTGAAGAAAAACAAAGTTAGCACAAAGAAAAACATTAAGAAGAGAGCCTAACTTGACCTTTGAGGATTTACATATAGCAACTGTACTAGTGGATCTCAAAAAGTGTATTTCTTTTTATGATTTAATTTAAAAAGAAAGGCTTTCACATGTTTTATATTCATTGTTTGTAAAGTGAAATATTTAAAGGCTCATTTCATTTTATTCTTCATGATTATGGGTCATAGCGCATGAAAATTCAATATGTAGGATGCGAAATTATTAGAATATTTCCAAAAATCAGCCAAAAAATGATTTACAATACAGCAAGTTTGAAAACCACATTCATTTATACACTTGGTATTTTGTTGGGCCTCATTTACTATGAATTACAAGGTAATCAGCATATTTTTAGAAAATATCATTTTAGTGCAGCATTTTCACCGTGTCCACAAGAGTTCGTAATCTGCCTCCACATCCCAAAATCCAGCTATTCTATGGAACCTTTGCATGAGCAACTTGTACTGAGGTTTCCTATGTCTGAATTTACTGCACATTGAAAAGATCTACCAATATAAAGTGAATAGGACTCAATTCCAGTTCAAATAAAGTTTCAGTAAAGACCTTTCCACTGAGCTTTAACCTAGATGTTACAAAGGTAAAGACAGATTCTATCATCAGCCACTGATTCCTGGTTGTTTTTGGTTATATGGAGAAAAAAAAAAGTTTTGTTCTGTTTTCTGTAAAGATGATCCCACATTGCTTCAGTAATGGAGAGGCCTGGGGAGGCCAGTCCATGACTGATAGGTACAAGGACTGGACTGAAAATGAGGGAAAAAGCAGCCAACATAAAATATATAAAATTGAGGGGCGGCTAAAGACTTCTGCACAGTGCTGTAGCTATAACCCTCCAATAAACAAGCACAGCGTTTCAGTCATTCATGCATACTGTCCTCTCTCTTTCATTCCCACACGATCTTTTACAGATTCTGCATCTAAAGCTGAAGACACTGATGCTAAAATTATCTTGCTCATTTTTTTTTTAACCCAGCGAGCCTTTTTGTCAGCCCCAAACTGATGCTGCGTGGGCAGCAACTGTAATGTACAGCTGATGGCTTGCATTTCTCTTTCAGATTTCAAGAGCCCACATCAAAATGAGCGAGTTTCTGAGACTATCACAGAAACCAGAGAGCAAAGTATATGGCTGTGAGCACAGACAGCAAGTAATATGGGCTTTTGCTCCGGACTGAACTTTGGCTTGCTAAATAAAGACTAAAAAAAAAAACCATCCATCCATCAGTTCACTTCAATGTTTGGCAGCCCACCCTCTTAAAACCTTACATGGTGAAGCAAAATGAAATATTTAAATGCACAGTTTGAAACATTTATCTGGTCAAATTTGTTTTGTATTTTTATATATTACCTTACAATAAAGTCCTCAGTGCTACAAACAAAGAAAGACTGGACTTCTAGTATTCAGAGCTCTGCAACTAAAAAAACAAACAAAAGAAAAGCAATTAAATGAAAGTGTATGAGACAGGAATGTGTTTGTGTCTTATGTGCATGTCTGTGAAATCTCTACAAATCATAAGTTACAGGTGAAGTGTCAGATGGGACAGTATGACAGCTCACTAACTTTACATGCGTGGTTTCAGCACAGCACAGACATGGGATAAATTACTTTTTGACGTCAAGGTGCCGAACAACAAGTCCTCATAGCGGCAGTGATTCTCTGCAGAGGTTTATACAGTTCCTAGCTTTAGGGTACACGCAGATATGGAGCCACAAAGCAATGACAGAAAATAACAGGAATGAGGAATGAAAACAATCACTTTCCAAACACTCAAGAACATCACACTTTAATCAGGCAGGCTGTTTGTATTACGTATAGTAAATATACGCTGCTCAAAGAAAATTAGAGGAGCACTTGGTCATCGCAGTCTAACACACAGTAAGGTAAACTTCAAGGATACCATTCTGTTCAGTTAGAAAGGATAAAGCATTGTGAATCAGCTTCACCTGCTTTGGTGTGAGGGTTTACAGGTGGTGGCCACAGACCATATCTCCTTTTTCCTCCAGACTTACTTTTTGTCTTGTTTTGCATTTTTTTAGTGGCCTTGTCAATGTGAGCGCCGTGAGAAGGTACCTGCAGGCCATTCAGGGTCCAGCTACTCCAGGATTGCCCTACAAGCAGCATTACAAGGTTTTGCTACTATATGTGTCCCAGCACATACCAGGTGACGGCAATTACAGGAGAGCATGCATGAACAGTATTTGCTCCTTTGTGTGAGGAAGAATAGGAGGGGCGCTGCCAGAGTCCTACAAAGCTTTCACAATTGTCACATTCAGACTCCATGAGGGTGGCGTGAGGGTTCAGCATCCTTTAGTGGGACCCGCGTTCTCAAGCCAGCACCATGAAGCCAGAACTGGCAAGTCTGCCACTGGCACACTCTTCACTGATGATGGTGCAGAAAGCATAATGTTCACTACAGTGACTATTTTGCATCCGTCACATGTGCTCAGTGTGACCCTGTTGATGCCTGCCCTTTATTTTTTGTACTTTTTATTTTTATAGGATCCATGTCCTTGCTTGACTGTTCAGTCTAGTTTCCCTGGGAACAATAAAGTATCTGATCTTACAGCATATCTTGTTAGCAGTATATTTCACTGTTTCTAAAACATACAGTAATAGGTGATATAATAAAATCTGCTGTGAAAGTTCACTCATAGCTAACCAGATGATGCCTTTACATTTTTCCATACTTTCCAGTTGCAGTTGTGGCGATCCCTGATGTCATTAAGCTGCCTCACCAGTGACGTTAAACTCCATCATCCTGGACTGCAGCTGTTGGTGGCCATAGTCCCTGTTCTGCCCTCCAGAAGATGGGCTATGAGCAGGAGAGTCACTCTAACTAGGAGGTGTAGTTGGTGCGTGTGCCAATTCACCAAACTCACTTAATTGCAAAACAAGAGCGCCATAAAGTCTGATGACTGATCAGTCGCAGTCTATGACTGTCCAACACCAACACCGCAGGACAAGAGACTCAACTGACTCACAGCTGAATATATTGTTCAGTTATTTGTTTATTTAATGGATCAGTGGGAAGAGTGCATCTGTGCATTCAAACAAAGACTTTTATAAAAGTAGAAAGAACATAAAGGTCACAGAGATCAAAGGAGACAACACACGCTATTTTTTCCCACATTGCTGAAGCGTCTCATGTCCACAGTTGACGTTTGGCTTTTTCTGATATAAAATGTTATCACTTTATTCATATATATTTCATTCTGTGAGACATTCGAAGGTCACAAATGACAAAATAAGTAATTTTAAAGTGAAATTTTTTGATGGTGATTAAATAGAATTGGACAACTGCATGCAGGAGCAAACTGAAAACTGAAAATGGAAGCAGTGTCAGTCACTTCATTTTCTGCATTCTTGTGAAGTTTTATTTACCGGATTATTGTGGAAATGTCTCTCTTTATGTAAAGGCAGAAAACAAATAAATATAATACTGTATAATGCAATAAATAAACATAATGGAGTCAGGCTCTAAGGAATTCTGTCTTACTTTCCAAATATTTATTCTCCCGAAAGTCAACTTTTCTGATTTATTATCATCCCTGCTGAGTTAAGCAGCCTCCTTAAGTTTGCTTGTTAATGAGTTAAAATGTTTCTGATGTTTAAAAGATGCATTTTTATGAATCATGTGTGACTTTGTTATGTTACTCAAGCAGCATCTCAATAAGATTAGTTAACAAAGTAGCAAATAACACTGTTAAACTCAAACAAAGTTCAATCACCTGCCTCACAGCTCTCTGGATGTTGAAGAGCTATCCAGAGGCGTGTGTGTGTGTTTAGAGGATAGATATGTTAAATATATATATTAATACATTAAACTCATGTGGATATTTTTGCATTAAAAAAAAACCTTTCCTTGTTTTTCCAAGCGAATGTTGATGTTATTCTTATTTTTAATGGGAGGACAAATGCACATATTCTCAGTAACAAACCTGGCAGATATTGTGTCCGCTGTTTTTTCATTGGTGTAAGATGCTAAAAATAGCCCGGTGAGCTGTCTTCTTCAAGCCAGATCAATGACGCCTGCATCCGAAAGACGAGAGCGCAGCTTCTAAATGTGAATCCGCACGTCAACTTGAAAGGTCACTTCAGTGGCAGAAGACTGCACTTCTACTCACCTTTCCCCCTGGTTGGAAACTCTATTCTGTAATTGCAGGCAAAGTCACACACAGAATACAGAACAACAAGATTTAGAAAGTTTAGGCCATGCAGTACAGTAGACTCGAGAGATCGGGACAAGGACACTAAAGCAAAACAAAGAACCTCACAGAAGAGCAGGTTTGTCAATGAAAATCAGTCACATGTATTATTGAAATGAAACCTTGCTGGGCTCAGGTTGAGCTGTTTGGAGACAAAGATAGAGAAGTAAGGTTGAGATGGTCTGGATAGTGCAGGGGAGGCATAGTGGATATATTCAACAAAGGATGTTGTAGATGGAGCTGCGAGACAGGAGGAAAAAAGAAAGACACAAGGACATGCAGAGGGTCGGTGTGACAGAGGACGATGCTAAGATCATGTAAAATGTTTTTCACAATAGAAATGCAGATTTTTAAATTATCCATTCGTATTGAGGACCAGATATTCATTGAGTCCACTAAGCCCGACTTTACATTAATATGTTACATGTTAATGTCTTGTAAAAAGAAAAAAAATACAGCAATCACAAAAACAATTAAATAAAGTCAAATATAGTCTTCCAAGATCCCCGAATGTTGTCTGTTGTCTGCACAGCCCTGCTTTGGTGTGGCTGATGTTTTAAAAGTAGCCAGTGGTAGACCCCTGCTGCCCGACTGCTGTTTTTACGGCTTGTTGTGATAAGACAACAACGTGTCAGCTTGTTCTGAGCTGTCTCCTGTATCAGAGACATCCTGCACTCATACAGTTCAAACATCTTCCTATCTACCATGTGCTGCTCTTCATATATATATATATATCTCCTTGAGCTGCTGCTCTATATTTTAAGGACTTTTGGAGTGTTCAAAAATAATAAATGATGCAGCCACTGGGAACAAGCTATGAGCCATTATAAATAGCTTAAAATCGGCTATAATTGCAGTCATTTCATTTGCCTCCTTGAAAACACTACAGATGGGTGCAGAGTACTGGCTCTACCCAAACTGGTCAGAAGTGTGGAACTAACAAGCCCCAAAGGATGTAGTATTTAAAGTCCATTCCTTTAAGATTCAGCATTTTTATTTGCATTTTACTAATTACAGAGAGCTTCTTGGTCTCAGCAATCATTGTCCTTACATACTCTAACACAGCTAAATGGATGGAAAAACATATGAGCAGTACATCATATACTTGAGGTGCTCTGGATACTTGGACAAAACCTTCAGGATTTCAGGATTTTTTTTTTTTTTTTTTTTGGGAAAAACTGAGGACTGTGTATGTTAATCTGCAGAGATTTATCCTCAAAATAACATATTTAGCCAGTTTAACCAGTCTGTGGGTCTGAAGATGAGTCTCTGGGCCTAATGCAAAAGATTTCCATTAAATCTGGTTCACCATGACCGGTCTGCGGGAATCCTGCTCCATACGCAACAAACTGTGAGCCACTGTGTATTCTGACATCTTTCTATCAGAACCAGCATCAACTTTTACAACTTGAACAAAAGTAATTTGTCCATTGGATCAGACCACACGGGCCAGCCGTGGGCGCCCATGCCCACCTTCACTGGTTCACCGCTGTTCTTTCCTTGGACCACTTTTGACCACTGCAGACTGGGAACACCTCACAAGATCTGCTGTTTAGGAGATGCTCTGACCAGTCGCCACAATTTTGTCACAGTTTGTCAAATTAACTTAAATTCTTGCTCTTGCCCATTTTTTCTGCTGCTAACACATCACCTCTGAAGACAAAATGTTCAACTTCTCCCTAATACATCCCACTCAGTATGTATCAGTACATTGGAATAATCCTTAAATGCCACTTGGATTTTGAGGCGGTAATAATCACTACAGTCTTTTGCAGCTTTTAGGGAATCTTTGAAGTTTTGATTTTAATGAACAATCATCACAATAAATATGGCAAATCTGGATGCATGTGGCCAGCAGTGATTGCTTTTTCATAGTAATGATGAATGTGCTAAAAAGGTACAGTGATGTACAGCCATGCACTAGGAAATAATCATGCGTTAGGAAATTTGCCTGACGTGACACATCTAAGAAAATTCCAGCACGCTGACATCAAGCTTTTGCTTTGCTGAAGCTTCAGCTCCTGAGTTAATAATTTAAGCAACATCTTGTGCTTTCTCTAAATGAAAAAAAAGGAAACGCCTTGTGTTTATTGAAAGAAAAGCAATTATGATTTCTGCCTTTCATTCTCATTGCAAAGTGTTTCTGCGCAACAACGCATTATTGCAGAGACGAACCAGGCGTCTATTAATAGGACTTGTGTTTATTATTCCATTAGAAGAGTATGAACTTATCCAAAGTCAGTTCCAATATTCTCCAAGTAGTAAACATTTTATTTAAATAGTCACAAGCTGTTCAAATAAACGCTGATAAAAGAGGAACAGTTTCCATTTATTGCTACAGCTGAGCAGCATGCTAGAGCCATGATGTGAAACAGGGTTAAGTCATGTTGTTATATCAAAAAGCTTTATCATCTACTCGGTCGATATTTAAAGACACGTTTTATCAATTCAGTGGTGGATATAATACAACATGCTGTGTTGCCGACCATATCAAAAAGCGATCACTTACGTAATTTGGGCAAAATGGAAAATGGACTGGTACTTATGCTACTGCTTTTCTACACTGAGGACTCAAAGCACTACAGAATACAATCACCCATTTGCACAAACATATTTAGCAGCACTTTTATTTTGTGCCTTTGAGACACACACACACACACACACACACACACACACACACACACATATGTGTATATTTATATCCTTGTGGGGACATCTCATTGACACAATGCTTTCCCTAGCCCCTTACCCTAACCCTAACGATCAAAAATGAATGCCTAACCCTAAGCCCTTACCCTAAACCTAACCATAACCTAATTGTAACCCTGACACTAAAACCACATTTTGAGCCTCAAAAATGCCTTCAAACTCGTGAGGACCGGGATTTTGGTCCCCACAAGGGCTGTTTGTCCCCACAAGTATAGTAAACTACCAATTTTTGGTCCCCATGAAGATGTTAATACCCGTCCACACACACACACACAGATGCATCTTGCCCAAGAAGACGTCACAATGTGGACTGGGCCCTGGGGATTGAGCTATCAACCATCTGATTAGAAGTTGACCTGCTCTACCTCCTAATGCACTGTTGGGAATCTTGTTAATGTTACGAATTGTGAAGCAGGGTATACATTCACTGGTGTGTGTAGTTCAGGCTGAATACCACTCAACCTGCAGCTGTTGGGCTGAATGTTGTGATCTGATGTACTTACACGGTCAGAAGACATCCACTTTAAAATATAATTTAAAAATATTAGAGGTTTTCTTTGGAATAATACTGAAAATATGAACAGTGGTAGAAGAGAGCTCTCATCCTTGTCAGTAACTACTACCATATTCTGCACTCTGAGCTTATCTGCTCACTTCAGGGCTGACTAAAGTTAAGCGACTAAAGGATTCACTCTTCTCTGGCTTCACTCACACATCAGACGACACTAACTTCTCACAAGTCACACAAAGTCACATACGCAGGTGCATTTAGCCACTGGAGATCGGAGAACTGTTGAAGACCTAATTTAGCAACGATCTGCTGTCTCTCCTGTCGTTTTTCCCTCCTTCTCTGCAGCTCCGTGCACAGACTCCTGCCGGCTGCACTGTTAACCTGGCGTATTGTGAGCTGCACTGTGACTCTCAGGTGCCTCTGTCGTTAGTGGCTGGTCTGTAAAATCGAGTCACTGCAGTGAGGTGCTCGGTTTTAGCTTTATTTCATTTTCTGAACAAGCTGACAAACATTGCATTTGTTTGTGATGGTTTAGCAAAGTACTTTTAGTAGTTCTTGCATCTAGTTTTACTTAATATGCCACTTGTTACCGCTTGCACGTGAAACCTCTAGATCCACATTTTTCCACTGCATGCCCAGCCATT
Organism: Oreochromis niloticus; assembly: GCF_001858045.2. Taxonomy (NCBI): domain Eukaryota; kingdom Metazoa; phylum Chordata; class Actinopteri; order Cichliformes; family Cichlidae; genus Oreochromis; species Oreochromis niloticus. Next base: position 16,741,164 of record NC_031971.2, on the reverse strand, counting down.
TTCAAATGGGTTGTACCTCTTTTAAAACGGAGTGTATCGCTTTCATATTCCCTCTCCTGAGGTTTCCTCTGTCTTTTTTTCCCCTCCCATATGTGCTCAGGTGTTTGGGAGTTTGTTTTGGATTTTTTAGGTTGATGTGAATACCGTTTCTTTGATCTGCGTGCAGTTTCTATTTACTGCACCATTTATTGGTCTCTTGAGACACCCATGCGTGTCTGCTCCTTTCAAAAGTCAAAGAGAAGAGCTGTTTCATACCGTTACTCTCCCATGGCAATCCGGAACTCATTTGACCAGATTTTTCCTTTTTGCTTGTGTTTTTCTGTCCTTAATATCACTTTGCTTTCAGTCCATTTCCACTGTCACATCTGTGTCCCCCTGTGTGTCTGATTTAATATGAGCAGTGTCTCTATATTGACAGACACCTCTTAGTGTTTGTGTTTTTGCTCGAGAAAGTGCTTTGATAATTGCACTGTTTATGGGTTTGGAGCGCTTTTGCCTGCATCTGTTTTTTGTTCATAAAGCATGGCTGTTCTTGAAGGTGCCATTATAATATGCTGACATGCTGCTGGCTGTCACCTCTATTAAAGGCATTGCTTCATCACGTTTGCTTACAGGTTTGGTTGGTTTACTGGAATAAAATGACTATAATGAATGAATTTTTTTCAAAAAGAGCAGAAGATTGCACTTCATACATGCAGTACATCTCATCATAATCAAATCCGAAGCCCAGGCTTATCTGTCATCTGGGATTTGATAACATGTATAACTGTGACAGATGTTAAGACAGTCAATACTGAATTTTCTGAATACCTAGATACTGCTTTGTCATATCTCATTTTCTATTTATTAAAGAGCTTTGGAGGGACTAGGCTTGATGCGACAAGCACTGCAGCAGTCAAGACAAATCACATCACTCTTGTAGATACACTCTTTGTATATTTAGATGGCTGACTCAGACTATGAGAGCATTTTTCCTATACATAAAATTATGTGTAAAAGAAAGCTTTTGTCCTGTGAAAAACTAAGGACAACCCATTAATCAGTAGCTTGTAGAACTATCTTTGGCAACAATAACTTGAATTAATCCTTTTGTCCATAACTTTATCATCTCTCATATGATTTTGGAGGAATTTTGGCCCACTCTTCTTTACCACTTTGCCTCAGTTCACTGAGGTTTCCGGGCATTTGGTAATGCCCAGCTCTCCTAAGGTCCCACCAGAGCGTTTCAAACAAGTTGAAGTCTGGACTTGGGCCACTGCAAAATATTGATTCTTTTCTTTTTCAGCCGTTCTGTTGTCGATTCTCTGTTGTACTTGGGATTGTTGCCCTGTTGCATGACCCAGTTTGCACCAAGCTTTAGCTGTCGGGCAGATGGCCTCACATTTGACTATAAAATCCTTTAGTATACAAAGCCATTCACAGTTCACTCAATGACTCAAGAACAGGTCCCATGGCTGTTAAACAAGCCAAAATTATCACTCCTCTACCACCATGCTTGACAGCCCGCATGAGGTGTTTGTGTTGATGTGCTGTGTTTGATTTTCATCGAACATACTGCTGTGCATTATGTTCAAATATCTTCACTTCAGTCTTGTCTTGTCCAAAGAAGTCTTGGCCAGACACGCACATAAACTTTGCTGTCATATTCTTTTTAGAGAGAAGATGCTTTCTTCTGCCAGTCCTTCCAAACAAACCATACTTGTTTAATCTTTTTCTGTATTGTCATGAACTTTAATATTTAACATGCCAACTGAAGCCTGTAGAGTCTGAGCTGTAGCTCCTTGATTTTTTTGCAGTTTATCTGAGCATTGCACAACCTCATCTGACCTTGTGCTGAATTTGCTAACCCTCGATATAAATTTTATATTTTTTATTATAAATCTAGAAACTTTTCTTTTCTTTTTTCTGAAGCAACAATTTGACTTAAATCAATATTTTACTTTCTGTGTAAAATAAAAATGTAACTAACAAGGTTTGCTAAGATATGAATAATTCATCATCTGGAGAATTTTTAGTCACATTTTAGTAAAGTTAGATGGTGTGGCTGAAGTAATGAGGGAGAAGACCTTAACAGCACCATCACTTTGATGCAGACAAAATCCCAAGTAAATAGTGGAATCTGACATAAAATGTGGCACAAGACTCAGATGTTATTGACAGGGTCAACATGTGTTATTATTTACCAAAAATATATCGATATCAAACAAAATAAAAATCTGGACCATTGTTGGATGCAGATGTCTATAGTGCACTAAGGATAAGTCTTACAGTATAGGCAGAGATTTTTTAACATTATATTCCAGTGTAATGCACAATGTGATGCCTCATCATGAGCCTAAAACATTTTCTTTTTAAGAATTGTTAATGTCATTTTCATTATCGTCACCATTTACTGCTTAAAGATATAAAAGATTGTCTTTCAAGAGAGCAATTGAATGAAAGCCAAATTGAAAGCAGCCCCTCCAAAAAGCACTATTAAAGAAGATGCGTTAATCACTCTTTTTTGTTTTTAAGAGAGAGCTGATGAGGAGTATGTTTCCTCATAGGTTCATATAGCTCATTTAGTAAAATGGCATTTTATGGGAGCGTGACAATACTGAATACCTAGCCACAGGAGGAAAAACTTGCAAGACAGATACAGCCGAACAGTCAAGATCAAAGTAGCAATAGACTAAGACCATGTTATAATGAAGGGTATGCAGTTCTGAGCAGATGGGTATTTAGATGGGATTTAAAAATAGAAATAGAATTTCTGGTCTTGTGATCTGGTGGAAGAACATTCAAAAGTCTTGGAGCAGAGCAACTAAAGGCTCATAGTAGTGGGGCGAGTAGATAGAATAGACAAAAAAAAAGCTGAAAACGGCCAAGACAGTGCCCTGGGGCGCACCGTAATTAACCGAAATGGAATGCTATCTGTGAGTATGGATAGTGTTTACAATAACTGCCAATGAGTCTTTTACGGCGCTGTGGAGGAATTTTGGCCCACTCATCTTTGAAGAATTGTGGAGGGTTTTCGAGAATGAACTGCCTTTTTAAGGTCATACCACAGCATCTCAATTGGATTCAGGTCAGGACTTTGACTAGGCCATTCCAGAGACTTCTTTTTTTTTTGCTTAAGCCATTCAAAGTGGATTTGCTGGTGTGTTTTGGTTCACTGTCCTGCTGCAGAACCCAAGTGTGTTTCAGCTTGAGGTCAAGAACAGATGGCTAGATATTCTCCTTCGGGATGTTTTGGTAGATGGCAGAATTCATGGTTCCATTTATCCCAGCAAACCTCCAGGTACCAAGGCAGCACAGCAGCCCCAGACCATCACACTACCACCACCATATTTTACCTGTTGTTATGATGTCCATTTCTGAAACGCTGAGTTAGTTTTAAGCCAGATGCAATGGGACAAACACCTTCCAAAACATTCAACTTTCATCTTGTCAGTCAACAGACTATTTTCCAAATATCTTGGGGATCACTTTTTCACAAATGGCCATAAAGGTTTGATGACTTTTTCCCCTTAAAAATAAATACTTTAATTTAGAAACTGCATTTTGTGTTTACTTTTGTTATCTTTGTCTAATATTTAAATTAGCACACAGGGGCACACAGTTTTTCAAAACACTGTAGTTGCGCAAAATCTATGGAGGAGGATGTGATGGGAGATTGTATCAATAGCTGCAGTAATCCTTTTCTGTTTGACACTTTTAGTAATTCACATGATTGTTGAGAATTTTTGGGGCTTAGGATCATTCAGGGGCGTAATTTCCAGGGCGGTTAGGGGGGGTTATGATCCCCCCAATAATCAGACCCAACCAATATAACCCCCCCCAATAAAATTATGAATTATCTTGCATGAATAGACTGTTGATTTTCTTAATTCATTTCAGGTATTACCAGCAAAATAGCTGCATGTTTAATCATCTGGGAATTTACCCAGATTTATTTATTTATTTAGACAGAGATCTTGACCCCCCCAATGTTCAGCACAAAGTTACGCCGATGGGATCATTGACCTGTTCCATGACCTAATTTCAAACAGATAGCCTCCCACATGACCCTATAAACCTTTAGTATGCAGAGAAGTTCATGGTCAACTCGATGACTGCAAGGTGCCAAGATCCTGTGGCTGAAGAACAAGCCTGGCATCCGTTTAAAACAAGTCATACTTGTTCAGCCTTTTTCTAATTGTTCTGTCATGAACTTTAATATTTAACATGCCAACTGAGGTCAGTGGAGTCTGAGATGTAGCGCTTGGGGTTTTGTTCTGAGCACAGTCTGACCTTGAGGTGAATTTCCTGGGAAGACTGTGGTGTTGTATTAACACACAGCTGAATGCTCGAGACAGGCAAACTGCCAAAACTTCTGCTTGTATTGAGACTCTCACACTTGCTAATGATCAGTTAATCAGCTGCACTTGATTAGCAGTACATGGCTGCTACTTACCCTCTCAGCTCCTATAGTGGCAGTAAGGATATGCTTAGTTTAGTTCATCCATTTCTATTGGAACAGTTTTGACTTGCGTACAAAAAGGGGGAAAAATAAAGACAGGATTATACTTGATGACATTGTATATAATCAAAAGGAGCAATTGCACATGTATGGGCTTTAACACGTGTTAAAGCAAAATAAACAATGGCATGATTTAGGCCTGCATGCTGTAGGTGTTTTCTTTCTTACTTTTGGTGACTCTCTTTGATGCAGCCATTCCTATTAAAAGTGTTCTGATTTACATTTTTTTGTGTTTTGTTGCCCGACAACTGAACAAGAATGAAATGGAGACTGAACCGTGGCTCATTAAAACTACATGTTAACCAGCAGGAATCTCAAGCTGCTTCTCTCCAGTGTTGCAATGCTGGTTTTACTATGACAACGACCGTGCTCGGATTTGAGCTACATAAAATAATCAATAATCAGAGAAACTAAGAAGGAGCACAATGTATTTCCATTGCTCGAGTCACATACTAATTCACCTCAAATGATTATACTTTTTTTAAAAATGGAAATGCCATATAGCTGCATGAAGCCTAAATAAGAATAAGAAGTTGCGATCAGAGTAAAATTTACTCCATTTCCTGCTCCTGCTGATTGTGATGCTTCAACTGTTACCTATTCAGAAATTCAGTGCAAGTTACGCACGTATACAGCACAAAATAAAATATTAAATCCAAACATATTAAATAGCCCCAAGAAAATTTAGTTTTTGCTATAAGTAATAAACAATTGTAGCACACAGGTGCAGTCGTGGGTCATTCTTTACAAGTAGAGTGGATGTGTGGGTCTCAGTTCACAAACATGAGTCTTCCAATAACATTTGGATGCACTGATTAATTATTAATGCTGCTGTGAGAATGGTGGCATTAAGCACCATTAGAGTACAATTTTCTTGAGAGGAACAAGCTCAGTCTAGTGGCTCAATTCTTATTCAGTACTTATGAATAACAACACATGATTTATATGAAGTTCACTTGTACAGTCTTAAACTAACGGGAATAATATTTTGAACTTGTAAAGTGATGGTCCCAAATAATTGCCGTTTGAAGTTTTAGTTAAGTTTAGTAAGTCGAGTGAAACCTTTCAGATAGTAACGAACGGAAAAAACACCCTTCAATTATTTTCTGATTGATGATGCTGCATAGTTTGCCCACCAGAGGGCGCTCTGCAACTTCCATGTTGGCAAATCCTGTTTGGTACGCCAAAAACACAGTCGGTGCACACGAGTAAGTAAAAAAATACATAGCAAATGCCAGAGAACTCTGTTTATGTTTTGTTTGTCTGAAAGAATAATATATCCGCCATAAGTGTTGGATTTGTGCATCACCAAATATCGGTCAGGCTCTACTTAGGATACTGTGTATAAACAGTGAAACTGCTCTGCCAACTTGCTATGAAATTCTTGAGGCTTTGAGAGTGAACTGATATATTTCAATATGTTTTGCAACAGCAGACACATCCAGCAACAGCTGTGACGACTTCAGCGTCTGTCAGTACCAGCAGCTATGCTCAGACCAAGACAGATGTGAAGCCTCCTCTCTTGTTAAAACCCAAAAATTATCTCACAGTGGGATTCGACTTCATAGCTGAGGATATGAGGCTTGTTACTGCTATTCCTCAATCATTTCTGTGCTGTGATAGCCAGCTGATGTAGCTCTATTTTCAGAAATCATGAATATTGTTGGTATAGGCTCTTCTGCCCTATATAACAGCCGATTGATCAGTCAAAGAGTTTGATAACGTGGTCAGCATATGTGTCAAATAATCCCTTTGAGCTGCCATTAATCAGGCATCAGTCTGCTCTGTATGATGTCTTTAAGTGGTCATCATTTGGAAAAGGTTTTGGTATCTACATCACCCAATTAAAACTTATGTTTCCAAGGGGCAGCCAATCAGAAAAAAAGTTGTATTATAGCAGCTGCAACAGCTTGTTTCAGACAGTGGTTGATCAGAAGTACTGCACCAAGACTTCAGTAGCAGAATAGAAAGGTTTATTTGGAAGCATAAAGCATGTAAAGCTACTGTAGTAGAGTCTCAAGGATAAAAAATATCAACAGAAAGATAGTAAAATAGATCCATCTTGGTATATTTTGGACCAGTTGAACTAATTAACCGATAATTATAATCATACCTACAAAGAATTGAGACACATTTGGCCAGTGTGCAATGCTGGTATTCTAATCAAGAAATAAAAATACAAATTTCATTAGCATGAACAAATACTGTTACTATAGTCCCGGCATAGTAACAATATTTGTTCACATGCACAGTGAGACTCTTGGCACTGAACTTCGAGGAGATAGAGTAATGTTGATTTTGACAGCGTATTTCTTGCAAAGGATTTGCAAACAACGGTTAGAAGAGATGAAATGCTTCATTCAGCCTCAAACTTCATGTGGCAGTGGGAAAGGCTGAGTGCATGCTAATCAAACCATCTTCATTTGAAGAGCATCCTGACTCTTGCAAAGCCTTAATCCATGACTTGTTCTGAACATTATCTAATAATTGGACCGTTTCCCCTGGTGAGAATGGGCCTGCAATCTCTATCCCCACCATGACAGTGTAATGCATTGCTATGCACATTCCATATGGCTTTGAACTTATCTTTACCCCACCACCCCCACCCCCAACCAAATTCTTAGTTGCCTCCCACCTCTCGCTGAATTGAAATGCGGTACAAAACGTTACTTCACCACAATCGCTTGTTCCTTCGAGCTATATACAGCAATGTTAAAGATTAATTTTAGTTTTTGCTGTTTAAATGATGTTTACTCTGAAATAATACGATAAAATGAGGATAATTATCACATCAGTTGCTGCATAGATCTCATTAAGTATGGATTTGGTTTTAGCTTCAGAACATGTTTCATTTGCCCTCGTGGTCCTTGTGGCAAACTACCGAACACGTTTGCAGTGACCTAGTACTCTCATGTCACACAGGTATACACACTTTACTCAAGCTTACAGGCACATTGAAGAAAGACTTGTGCTCCCTTGATCTCCTAATCTCATATACTGGGCTGCACTACGAGCCAGCTGACCAGCAGACAGGCAGTTCTGTTTTTTTTAGCTCGGTGGGAAAACAGTGAACACAGCAGGCTGCACGGAGCAGGGTTTGGGGGCAGGAAGAGGTAAACATCAGCCCCTTTTCCTGCTTAGTAAACTAACAGCTCTGAGCGTCAACACTGCCTCAGTAGCCTGTGTTTGAGACCTGCTGATTGCATCCACCACCACGGGCTCTGTTCAATAGATCATTTATTTTTCTATTTATTATATTTCCTACTTATGCTTTGAGCATTCAGTCAGTTTTATCACCCAGAGCTGAAAATCCATTCAAGAAGAGAAATTAGGAAATTTTTGTAAATAAATATGAAAAACAATTTTCTGGAAAGAGCTTTATGAAGGCTGCACACTGAATGAGTAAGTGCTCCCCCAAAGTATGTGTGAACTTTGTCCACCGCTGAAAAATCAGCCTTTGGTTCAACTAGTTTCCACCTCCACACTATTAATATATAAATATCGCACTCAGTTGTATATAGCATTTGTATTCTATTTTATTCTATTGTATATATTATTTTATTTTATTTTATTGCATTCCAGTGTTTTCTAATTTCTGCTACATAACTTTGCACTTTTGCTGTAACGAAAAAAATTTCCCACCTGTGGGACTAATGAGGTCATCTTATCTTATCTTATCTTATCTTATCTTATCTTATCTTATCTTATCTTATCTTATTAGCTCCTGGCACATGACCAAACAGAAAATATAATGTCTTTGAGTGTTGGATGAAGAGAGCAATGGCTGTGGACACACTGTACTGCCATGCCATGTCCTTGGCATCACTACTGAAGTCAAAAATGGACCTGAATAAAAGAAAAACCATGTGATCGATCACCTTACTTTCCCTCTTAGACTTTGATACTTTGGCACATCAAAGCAAAAATGACTGCTGAATTCTCTTCATTGCATCTCTTTCAGCTTCCTGTTATTGTGCATGCTGGTTCAATGTCACGGCTTGCTGGAATACTTAAATAACACAAAAATTAGTGTTAATATTGTTTGCAGCATGGCTTTTCCAGCTGGATGAATAAAAATGGCTGTTTGACAAAAAGTGCAACGGAACCATGAAAGCAATCCAAGAAACTGAAATCACTTCAAAGTGTCCAGATTCTCACCATCATGTGGTTAAATCAGATCACACGATGGTGAGAATCTGGACACTTGTTTTTACTCTCACAGTTAAAGCCCTAGTCACACAGGCCAAGAGACCAGTTGGCAACGGCCTGGCAAGTTGTTGGCGGTTGCTGGCAGTCACTGTGAATCCAACTGCTAAAGCCCCAATCATGAAAGCCTGGAGAACAGTTGGGGGATTTAATGGTTTGAAGGCAGTTGGTGGAGGAATTCAGTGGCAATATAGGCTGGTACACGGGAACTGTTAGAGAGGAGGCAAGAGAGTAAGTCCAAAAGGATGATCAGGAACATAAGAGTGAGCCTTAGGTATGGGTTAACAGTTTTACTTGAATAGGGAGTGAGCAGTGCCGTGGGAGGAGTGAGGAGGCAACTGGCAAGTTGGCCGAGAAGGTGAGTCGAGAGCAGGCAGGTGAGCGGGCAAGTTCTTCCTTTGACAGATTACAGAGAGCTGGCGAGTAGCACTGGAGGTTTACGGAGGGGAGCATAAGAAAGGAGCCAGCCCAGTAATTTCACCTTAAGCTTCAAAACAAGGAAAATATTAACAAACAAAAAGCTGGTTTCCAGCCACCAGCTGCCTCACAACAACAGTCAGTGACACTCTGGTAATCACCGGTGGCTAAGTTAAAATGTATATTCTCTGGCCAGTTGGTGAGTGTTTGTGGGAGACTGCTTGCTGTCGCTCAGTGATAGCGGTTGTACAGATGTGTATGATGTTGTGCTTAAAACCTCCTTGTGATTGCTTTGATCACCTTGATAGATTACTTGGTTGGATGGAAGACGCCAACACTCAACAACTACTCGCTAAGTGGCAGGAAACTGTGAAGAGAATAATGGAAACCGGGCACGGAGAACATCTGCATCTGACATTAAAGTTGCAGATTTTGAAATGTGTTGCTTTAAACAGTCAGAGCCAACGTTTACTTTGAAGGCAAACCTCTTCCATTCTTCGCCTGTACTTCGCATGTAGTTAGCAACTTCCATGCAAAGTACAGGTGACTGCAGCAATCTTCTGGTGATTAAAGCAATCGCAAGGTTTTTGGTTCAACACTTTTCTTTTTGATTGATTTCACCTGGCAAAAGCCGGTAATCTCTGGCAACCATTAGCCAACCAGTTGGGGAATCCACATTTTACTTGTGGATGGTCGCCCACTGGTCTCTAGGCCTGTGTGACTGAGGGATAAACTAGTTTAGTCCCCAACCAGCCACACTGGGCAGAATAAATCTGAATATCATAAGACAGTGTTGTTTCACCAATCCGACACTGGCTGGAAAATCTGTCTGGCATGTATCACTCTGGATAAGGGGAAGTCCCAATCAGAGGATCAAGCCCGAGGGAGTCAAGGGTCCTAAAAGACATCAGTTAAGTTAAGATACAGCACTTATAACATCCCTAACTCCTCTGCTACATACCTTCGCCTTGCCTCTACATCAAACACCGGGGTCTTTTATTAATAGCCTGTCAGGAGAGTTAACATTTATTTCATGTGTATTCATCTGAACAGGTTTTACAAATGGCCTCGTGCTTGTGAACATGCTTATGAAAAATTAGGCTTGTTTCTTTTTACCCCTCACCTCATGAATTTCAATGAATAACTGAATGTACAGCTATGCATCTACCTAAATGCAGTTTTCTGCCTTGGGGTAAAAATGAAAAACTGCTTTATTTAGAAAAGCTCAGAAATATCGCAGCTTGTGGTAGTTTGTTAAAATCTGACAGACTATCATGGGACGTTGTGATGACAGTTCATAGTGTAGAAGGAAATGCTCACTGAACCCCAGGTGAAAATGGCAAATTATCAAAAGAAACTCAACTAGTAATGAAAAATAAATAAATAAAGACACACTGTTTTTTTTCTGGGATTTTCTGTTGGGTTTTGGGGTTTTTTTTTAAACAAACAGCTTCAAACAGCCTCCTGGTAATTGAAAGTGGTTGTTTACTCTTGACAACCAAGGCACTTGAAAACTGAGATGTGAGAGAAGGGGAGTCCCACGGGGCCACTGGTACCGGTACAGAAGATGTTATCAAGCGTTATCTGGTGGTGATCTCCCTAAACATAAGTGAAACAGACAGCGTCTTTCCACAGAATTTATGGTGGCCTGTTATTTCTTTTTGTGAATACCAAGCGTTCTCCCAGCACTGGCACTTTCAGAGAGAAACCTGGTACGCTGACACAAATTGATTATGGGAGCGAGTAGACAATCTGTTTCTTCCTCTGAACTGATAGCAAAGAAGGACGGGATGAAAAACACGGGCATGGATATAGACGAAGAGCGCGCGAGAGAGAAAGAGGCTGAGGGAAAGAAATAATGGGATGGGAAATTAGAAGTGAGAGAAGTTTTGCAACAAATTCCCATTTTCAAAGACAAACATGCCAATGAAAGTGTTTTGCATTGCAGATCCATCCGGTGATAGTGCTGTACCTGACAGAATTTCAATGATAAACACATTTCCACACTTTGCTGTTTATAAAACTGATAGCGCAAGTTTATTAACTCTAGGGGCAAGGCCTATTCTGCTTTCTTATTCTTACTGCAGCTCATCCGACAGCAGGAGTCACTTTTCATGGCTGTAAAATGAATCAATATTCACTACAAAATGAATGACACAATGTCATGAAAGTTTTATTATTGTATCATGCATAACCTACAAATGGCTTACAAGGAACCATAGTTAAGCATACAAAACATTTCTTATTGTATTCTCACCAAACAATAAAAGTCTAATGTATATTTAATATTCCAGTTGCTGCATAGTAGCATAGCCTCAGTAAATGGACTGGACTGGTTCTTATATAGCTTTTTTTTTCTGCTCATCCCTCATTCACCCATTCATACAAGCACTTTTTCTATCTAACATTCAAACTCTGATGTGACACATCAGAGAGCAATATCTTGCCAAACTGTTACAAACTGGAGCGGCCGACGATTGGACCACCAACCTTCCGATTACTGGATCACCTGCTCTACCTCCTACCTACAGATCTAATTAAGCTGAGAAGGGTAGAGTCCCAATGAAAACAACCCTATCCCAAAACCATCAAGTTACAGAATCAACGAAAATAGGCGTGTAGCTGTCTAGCTCAGCAAGACTACTTCTGATGAAAGCCAACATGAAACAGGAAGTCATGATATGAATGATACAAATGATAATGCAGACGTTTCATGTTCTATGTTCAAAACATCAGAAACGTTGCAGTTTGTCAGTGAGACGTTAAGGTTGGGCTTTCGTGGAATTAGTGAACACCACTGACTCTGGATTTCAGTGGTTAGTGATGGACAGTCATCCTGTCTTCTCGACATGAGAACCACGAGAACCACAGCTTGCTTGGATAGGAACCATTACTTCCCGAGACCGTTGTTTTGGTATTACTGCCTCTTATAATTCATTTTGCTGAATAGTGTTTTATACTTTGTTAAACAATGGTGAGTTAATTGCTCTAAGATGAACTATTTTTCCCCTCATGAGGACACTTGTTTAAAAAAAAACAAAAAACCTTTCCATTCAAAAGCGATGCTTGGTTTTTATATTTATCAGGTCCAAAAATACCCCACATTTTCTGCACAATTGAAAAACTCTATGAGAGAGTGAGACAAAGAGTGAGAGTGGGGTGCTAGGAGTGAAAAGTCGGGACATACAACAGGCTGGGCAGACCACACAACAAAGCCCATCCAAAGATGGATGTCACCTGGAAAACACAAACAAGGTCAGCTCAAAACAACACAGTGGCAAACTTTGATGGCCAAGCTGAAAGAATAGGCCTGACATGAGGAGAGAGGACGTAGCTCAGAGAAGGCCCAGATGGAGTTAGATCATCAATGCCTCATGCCCCTCTTGACAAAGAGGGCTAGCTATATGCTGACCCCCCGACACATTTTATCCTCCCTGTACTCCCTTCTTCTTTGCTGGATTATCAGCCATGTGAAGTTGGGCAGAGACGAACTGGAGTCTATCCTGACTGACATGAGGGTGAAAAGAGGGTTAAGTCCTGGACAGATTTCCAGTTTTGTAGTCTTAAAAATAAACATGTATCCACACAATCTCACACTGACATGCAACAGCCAATTTGGAAGAATATATCCGAGTAATATTTATGAAAAACAACCCTGTTCTGTCACATTTTGTGTGTCATATCTACACGATTTCATCTTTTAGCGTGCCATTTCATGGTTGGCATGAAGGTAAGGGACAAAGCTATGATGTTATTTGTTTAAAAAAAAGTTCCATAAAATACCCCAAAATACCAAGAAAATGTGTATTACCCATTATTTTTCATTATAATCCATTATGCATTATTTACAAGATATATACATTATACATTAGATTTTCTCTGGTCTGATTTAATGAAATAACCTTATTTTGTATTCTGCAAAGTTTTTCATTCCTTAAAGTTTTTAAATAACATTGTTAAATAACATTTTTTGCACATATGCTTCATATATGCATTCGTACAGTGCTGTGAAAAAGCGATTGCCCCTTTCCTGATTTTTTGCAGGGCATATTTGTTACATTTACATGTTTCAGCTCATCAAACAACTTTTAATACTAGAAAAAGATATCTTGAGTAAATACAAATTGCAGTTTTTAAGTGATGATTTCATTTATTAAAGCAAAAAGATGTTCCGACCTACCTGGCTCTGCACTGAAAGTGCCTGAAGTTTCAAAGCTGCGAAAGCTTTGAGTGGGGATGAACACTGGCTGTTTATTCTGGGATCAAAGCACTGCAAGCTCATAACGGCATCCAGTAAGAAGCATGTGACATCACTGTCAAATGCAATTATTAAATTAATGCCAAAAGAGAATTAAAATCTCAGTTCATCACTTCGAGGTTTGCGAGCCAACTTGCTTTAAGAGCTACGCAGACAGCACTAATCTCCACTCCCTACTTTATGTATATGACAGCACAGGTAAAGCTGCAGAGCTAATACATTTGTCCTTCAGTACATGACACCTTAGCCTTACTAATGAGCCATTTAACATCACAGTGAAGGGAACAGCAGTTTAACGAAAGGCCCCTTGTGGATTTGGTAAGAGCATGTCAAGACTGGAAGAGACAGTAATACTTCACTTTGACAGGTGGAAGAATGAATAATGAGAGGTTTTGCAGGTCTTTCAGTATGAGGCTAATCACGCTACATTTTCCATTCACTATCTATCTGTAGAGGTGTAACAGTACCTGCACAGCATGCCGCAAACCCAGCTCATAATATGCTTCGCATTGTCTTAACTTACCATTATATGGCTCCAAATTCATTTATCATCTGATCTTCTGTGAAACCAACAGACTATAGTCTCAGAAAAATGTTTTTGCACTGTAGACATGGAATGACACTGAATATTTAAATACCCTCTAAAGCATATTTCCTCTTCATGTCTGAACTATTTTAAAATATTTCTCCAAGATGCACTTGAGGGTCTAGGAACCAGAGAACTAGTTCTTGTGAGTTTTTCTTTTTTTTTGCACTGAGGCTTCTTGTATTCATGAGCTGGAATAGGTAGTACTCTCCAATGGGATTGAAGTGTGTGATCAACAGAAACTGTCAGTCATTGTCAGTGTGAGCGGAGAACTCATGGGACATTGTTAACTTTTCGTTACAACACAATACTTACAGTTAGACTCCAACAGCTCGCCTCAAAAGAGCCAAAGCATGTGGAGAACAAACAGAAGAGGCTGGAAACCCGCAGATGTTCATGCATGTTGAAAGTTAAGACATCATTTTATCTCTAACAATTTCATGCAACTTTAGTTTTTTGTGAGGGCAAAAAGTAACACTCCAATTCCATCATCAATTTTCCCCTCAAGGTTAAAAAAAATGTAGTAACAGTGTTGTTATAACCCATTTTCTCACAATTTTTCCCAACCTCACCCACCGGAGCAGCTATTCTTTGCAGGAAATCTAAACCTCTTTCATATTTGTGTTAGGTGGCATATTATGGAGGGTGCCAAAAAGAAACATATTGTTCTTATTTTATTGATGCTACATCATTGCTAGCCACTATCCAAGGATGGCTGCCTAAACTCTGTCTGGTAATGGATGTTGTAGATGCCCAAGAGGGAACCAGCAGCGTGGTTTAGTACTTTGATTTTTAAAAAGAAAAAGTGGCATTGGAAGAACATTTGAACTTAGCCAAGCAACCGAAAGTACAAGGATGTAAACGCTAGCTTGGAAAAAACCAAGACCACTGATGCTAACAGTGCTGAGGTTAGCTAAACTGCGAACTAATCCGACAATATGTGTGTTTGCGATGTTGTATAATTATCTCACATTTCAGCAACATTTACAAGGAACGTGATTAATCGTCTCATATAGCTAAAAAATACAAAAGTTTTCCTTCATCGAGTTTAACGCCTTCCTTTTATCATATGCTGTGTTTTACATTTTTTTGAAGGATTGTCTGTTTCTTACTTTGATATTTAATATGAAGCAATCTCAAAATGTGCTGCTGATTATACCAGGGGCGTAATTTCCAGGGGTGTTAGGGGGGGGTTATGACCCCCCCAATAATCAGACCCAACCAATATAACCACCCCAATAAAATTATGAATGATCTTGCATAAATAGACTGTTGATTTTCTTTAGTCATTTCGGTTATTAACAGCAAAATAGTTGCATGTTTAATCATCTGGGAATTTACCCAGATTTATTTATTTATTTAGACAGAGATCTTTAAACTTTTAAGCTTGAGTTAATAAATATATGTGAATAAATATGTGAAAATGACTCAGCTTTGTAGCATGCTTTACAACTTCATGGACTGTAGGTTCTAATTTGTGAATGATGTAGTACGGCCATGTTGGGAGTGGGTAGGAATTTCTTCAGAGGCGCAATTCATATCTCCAGTAGATGGCAAATAGCAGTGCTGGTGCATGGCTGCAATTGAACAATTTGAAAGAAGGAGCTGTACAACATAAGTTTGTAGGAAATTCTGAAGTCAACAATTATGCAAGTGGTGTGTCTCCTGATGCTGTCAATCTGTTTCATTTCTCTTTTATTTAGTTCATTGTAGTTTTTACTCTGAAACAGCAGTGCTCATTGGCTTAAGGAAAAGTTGAAACTAATTAGGATCCAGTGTCGCTGGCAGTGTTTTATGGCATCGACTGCAAGACCTGAAAGTGAAATTCAGTTTTCTGAAATGTCCCATCCACCCTGGCAAATCACACAATGCTCATAATTGTAGATGTCCATTAAAATCCTTCAATGTGTCACTAATAATGTTGGTCATTAATACTAGTTCTGTTTGTACGCTGATAATCTCAATTCTCATTTCTAGTAATTACTGCAACCCTGAACATGATACAATATATTCAATTTTTGTCTGAACAAACCTCTGGCTTAACTGCCTGGAAAACCTAATACCGTGACCTGCTCATTAACCACAATCCATTGTTTTATTTGAATTGGCTACTTATCCTCTTACCACTCCACTTGCCATTTAGTGGAAAGTGGAAAAAAATTAAAGGACCACTGTCAATAAACTGTGAATAATACATTAGACATCACGGCATTTCCCTAACTACTAGTAATTTATGTACAGCTTCCTTTCAGAAAAAGGCAAAGAAAAGGATGGAGAAAAGACTAAAAAGAAATTAAGGAAGACGGAGGTCTTGCAGTGGTGGAAGTGACAGCCCAGCATGCAAATGTGCCCATCCATCTTACTGGGGAACACTCACTGTGCTTTATCTCATCTAGAAGGAGCAGTTCATCTCAGTTGGACAGCCATTTGGAAGCATTAGACTTAAAAAGCAGGGCTCTAAATCGGATAGCAATTGTAAAACTGCACATGTCTGGGTTTGCCTATGCCTAGAAAGTCTCCTCTGCACAGAGCATGTCAGTGGTGACTCAGCCCTGAGCTGCATGCCATGTGAGCTTTAGGTAAGGCCACCTGACCCAATTTACATCAGCAGACTAAAGGAAATAAAACTGCATACGTGTGAGTAGGTTAATAGAATCTGTGTGCATGTAAGCAGCATTTTTGGTGCCACTATTTTTTCCATCAAACAGCTTTTCTTAAATCTAAACTTTCATCCATTTAATGAAGATAAAATTTAAAATCATGGATATCACTGTTATTCACAGATTTTAAAATTCAAAACAGAAAAGAATTGATCAAGCTAATCAATACATTCATTTGTGAGCTTTAATGAGTTTCTGTGCTATATGATAAAATACAAAATTATAAAAATGTAAAATATTTCTCAGCTGTGCTTCGTTACTTTTTCAGTTGTATCATAATTATCTACGTGTGTTTAAATACATTTCCTTGTGTCTTCTGAAATACTAACTATGGTATAGAGTCTATAATATTGGCAGACAAAAGCTGCAACAGCATACAACTCATTTGCCGGTAATTGTCAATAGAAAGGTGTCGTGACAAAGCCTTAGTCACGTCCGACAGCATCCGAGTCCATCTTCGATATTTGTCTGGACGTGTGAGGAAGGAAAGAAGAGAGACGTAAAGCGACAACAGCACACTCAGAAACAGCGAGAAAATCTTCAATGCAGCCTCTCTGTTCTGTTTCCCGGAGCTTTAGAAAGCAATTCTGTGAACAGCTGCAGTCATTGCAACATGGCAGCCTGAAGGAGGCTCACTGCTTGACATGTAAGAAAAAAAAAACCTTTAAAAAAGGCGAGTTTAGAGAAGGTGAAGACAGGGAGACATCACTGGACAGCAAGAGGAAGCCGTGGAGAGAGTTTGAAATGCTCTGAGCTGTGGGAAGCAGTCCTCAGGGCTGGTCAAACTGCGTGGAAAATTCCTGAAAAGGTCCCAAAGGACACTGGACTCACAGGGTAGTAATGCTGCAGTATGAAAAACAATTTGAGGGATTTATTTTGATCTTACCTGCAAACCAAACTGATTAAAGGGTTAAAAGATAAAGACCGGTTGTGATTACTACTTGTATGTTTATAATATGTAAAAGCACTGAAGGATTTTTTTTTTTTAAACTGACTTATTTTTTAATGCAAAATGAGCCTAGATTAGATTAGAATGTAACAGATACAACAATCAGAACATCATGCTTAGAAAAGCCATCATAAAGCATACTATTGCATATAAAATGTAGTTCTGGGGACAAATGCAGTTACATTTTTCCTGCTTTAATCATCCCTCTGTTGTTTTAGATGAGATAAAATTATAGACTCAAACACAGAAGCATACTGGAGGCTTAACACTGAGATTTCCCAGCACTGCCACTGCATTAAAACAAGTGTGGAGACAAGTCTGGCTACGCAAGACTACATAAATGTTAGCTAATTAACATTTATTGCTCTTAATACACTTTTAGCTAAAGATGCCAGACCAAAAAGTCTGTAGATTTAGTGTTATTACCAACAGCATATTTACAATACTTTGAGCTGCATACTTTATCACTGGTTTGCTTTTAGCTGACCAAGGTTAGCCATAGGTGGGTGACTCTTGCTTGCTTCACATAAGAGGAGTCATCTTATTCACGTCTTCAACACTAAGCCGGTCAGTTTTCCATTTTTCAGCAGTAGAAGCTGCAGCTGCCTTTGCTGTCTTATTTGCTGGGGTAACGTAGGTGAAGGCCAAGCATTTAGGCGTCTTTGGTAATAGTTGGAGCTTTTCTAATGAGGTACCATTCCATCACAGCAGCCAGTTTCAGCAGAGGTACGGGACTGTCTATCCTCTGCAAGATTACCTTCTTATATGATGTGAACAAGAGTGTTGTTTTTGTCAGCATCACAGGGGCATTTCTCAGGGCATTTTGCCCTTGCCGCTATTACTTTATTAATTTCCACAAGCAAAATTTCTGGGTTATAAATGCTGCTGGAGTCTGCATGATTTACAGATGTTTGGCAGCAAGGAGAAAGATAGTATTAACCAGGCATTGGGAAACAGCTGTCAGCATTTTAATGTCACTCAGCTGCTTGTTATACTCTAAATGCATGCAGACATTTAAAAAAAGGCTGATAATGGATAGTGGTGGGTTCTATTAATAGGCAGTTCATTTTTGTAGATTTTTTTTCTAAATCAGAAATTATTTTTTGCTAAGATGACAGTAAAGATAAAACCTAAGCCTAACCGTGACTAAACAGGGGGAAACGTCACCAGTTTACACAGTTTTACACCACAAACCACATTTACTTCAACCACATTCAGTAACATATCATATAAAAGGGCATAATGAGAGCTGTACACCACACACTTTTGATTTTTTTTTTTTCAATAAGTTGTGCTCTCTGAGTGCTCTTCTGTTTAATAAATTTGCAAGAACTTCAAGACTTTTTTCACTTTGTCATTATGGAGTATTGTGTCTAGAACTGTAAGGTGAAAATGTAATTGAATAACGCTGTAACATGACAAAATGTGGAACAAGTGAAGCGCTGTGAATACTTTCAGCATGCACGGTAAAATGACAAATGTGGCTTTGAGCTGGAGCACTATTTGGGTGAAGACACATTAGGTAATCATTGTGTGCAAGGACACCAACTAACACAAGGGTGGCCAATTAATTCTCCAAAGGAGCCACACCACTATGCTTAAAGAATTAGAATTAGTATTGAGTAGAGTTGAATTCACCTTATTGGTGTTGCCCTCGACAAAAATCACAATTTCTCATGTGCGACCTCGGGAAAATGATCTAAGTATCCCTGCTGTAGGAGGAGAAACGATTCTCAAAAGACACCATGGCTTGAGTTAAAACAAACAAAAAATTACATATAGTATATGGAAAAAAACACAACTGAAATATTGACTTTGCTCTAAGCCAATATTAACAATTTATGTTCAGTCTTTTCACTTTCCCCTTTACCCCTATTAGAAATGATTACTCTAGCAGCATACATTAAGTGAATCACACTAATCTCTAATATTTCTCATGGTTTAAAATGCAATTAGACTTTGCAAAGTTTGTCTTTTTGCACTTTGGGAACAGTCTTTTTAAAAAGAAGTTACGTTTGAAACAAAACAATGGAGGCTGACTTCTTGTTACTGGAGAATTTGCCTCTGCAGCAAATGAATTCATAAAACACAATTAAGAAAAAAGGACAAAATACACTTTTCCTGAGACATCTGAATAAGGAGTAAATAACATTTAAATGTTAATGCAAACCCATTTTTCTAAAACTAAACTCCTGCAACACTACATTTAACCAAAGTTGATACAGCATTAAACAGAGATGCTGAGCTGAGGAGAAGAATACTGCATCCCTCAACTCTCTTAAATCTAGTCACAGCCTCCTCATTAATCCCTGCTTTTGTATCCGAATAATGATTTGATTTTATAAATAATTATTATCTTGGCTGATTGAGAAGAATTGCACGATTATATGTCAGAGTCACGGACTCTGTTAAATTATTTGTTTTGCAGGCAAACACGTCGCATTATCCACTCCGCATTACCGCAGATGCCACTGTGCTTTGGGCTCATGTCAACAGAGAAAAGCGAACCCTTGAGCATCATTTACCAAATGGAAAGCTTTCGAGAGAAACATATCCCGTGTCCTGCTTCTCTCCCCTCTGCTCATATAAATCAGCGTCATTGTCACTGACAACTGGACAGACTCCAGTTTTTAAAAGGCATCTCAGCGTGCCAACTCTGGGACACATAAAATGTATCCCTAAACATATTCCTGTCTTTATGCTTCACTGCTATTCATATTGGCCAAGTGTTAAACTGCTTTTGTTGTGAGAGCCTATAACTTCAGAGTGCAGCCAGTATTGTATGATGTAATTTATTTGCACACTATAAATGTATAATGTGGCCCTTTCGGCTTTTTTTCTGAACTTCAAATGGCTGGATGCAAGCCGGGATGAAATGCCCATGCAAATGGGCCTGCACACGCGCAAATAAACTCATTTACAACCAAGCATAATAATAGCATCTTTTGACCTTGATTGCCTTCAATAAAGGCTTCCAGAGTTTCTTGCAAACACCTGACATCTGTCTTTGTGCAAAAGCTTCTGACTACCTAATATTTGCCTCCTGTGTTGTCATTGTTTTCTTTAAATGCCTCCAAGGATTTTCAATCCGTCAAATCTGGAGGGATCAGCAATCACAGGCTTTCCAGAGGTAATTCCTAAATGATGAAGCTGAGGCAGAGGTCATAAAGTCAATTTTACCAATTAAGACGGATGCAGGCTCACTGGGTAATGAAACTTGTCAATCACACATCGTTAGCTAATGGGCATTCCCTAATTTTCAGTTCTTTGTGACTATAATGGAAAGCACATTTACAAAATCAACTTCATGTTCTATTAAATAAAACTTGAAGCTAGTAATTAAGCCATAATCAAATCAGGAATGGTGTTGAGTGACCTGCTTGCTGGGCACTTAAGAGAATGTGAGCTTAAGGCACTTCCACACTGCTACACTGTTTGCACAGGCAGCTATTTTGCTCTCTTATATACAATCTATTTCTCCATCGCACCATTCACATAACAGGATTGACCAAACTCCATACTGTGAAATTACCCACATTGATGTTGTTCTTTTGTCGTGATGCAGGTACAAAACATATATGTATATGCAGCTCTTAAGTATTTGTAACTGTTGTTCACATTTCAAATTCTATCAGCTTTGAATAAAAGCATGCGATGCATGAATGTTTTTCCATATGAGTTTTATTACAGTATGGTGAATTCTTTGTGAGATTTTTTAACCTCTTAAATCCCAACGGCGTTACCGTGATTCTATTGGTGCAAATAATTAAAAGGCGGCGTCAATCATGCAAATACACCAATAGAAGCCGAAGGTACTGCTCTGCAGAGAGAAGTTGCAGAGACTGATTTCACTGTGCAAAGACAAGACCAATTGTGCATGTGTGTGGGTAATCCTTAAAAAATATATTAAAAAACAACTATTTTTATGCATTTAAATAAAGTTAAATCAGTTCTGCTGTTCAACACCTAAGAAATGTCACCTCTCACAGATTCTGCCAACATGTGCCAAATTGCAGAATGCCTGGCTCTGTCTTCACTAAAGCAGCTGTAACTTTGCTCTGTTGCACAAATAATGTCCATATGTTAATTAATAATTTTCTGGACTTTATTGTCTCCCGCAGCATATTTTCAAAGGGATCATATGCTAGAAAATACCTCCTCCCCCAAACAAAGTAGTTGAGGAAAAAATATTCATATTTTTCTGTGTTCCATCCTCAGTTACTTTGACACAATAACATCTGCTGTAATATTTACACCTCTGATGAAATAACTTTACTTTGATACCAAAATTGTTTACACAGAGTTTATAATCGCAGAAAAATACTCTATTCGTTTTGGGCATGTCATTTTCAAGCAGGAACCTCAGAAATGACCCTTGGGGTTCATTAAACATTGCGTGTGAATGCATGTTGACCATGAGAGACTTGTTCATATTGTGACGCTTTCACAGGTATTTTTGAGCATATTAAAGGTTATGGTTCAAGTGGTTGTGAAACTCTTAACTTTCAGCTTCTGTGTACCTTTTCTTAACATGATATTCAAGAGGAAGAGAGCAAAAAAAAAAAAAAGTAGATTCACTGAAGTCTAATCTAGTCTGAATTTTTTTATACTCTGTTACGGAACATGAAATGTTCTTTATTTCAGTTCTGTCATGGGACACAAACAACAAATTGGATTTCTGGCAATGTGTGGAGGAATTACACAAAATAGAGAAGGGATAGAGAGGATAGCCTAACATATGCAACAGGAATAGACCGCTGTGTAATTTATTTCAACAACGTAACTGTATTCTAATTATCACCTTTTTAAACGGTAACTGTAACAGAATACAGTTACTCATATTTTGTATTTTAACTACTTAACGCCGGCACATGTATTCTGTTACTCCCCAACACTCTGATCTTTAAAGGACATTAATATGTGGGCACCAAGATTAGTGTCTGTTGATATCTCACACTATGTCAAATATCCCCCCCCCCTTTTTTTGGTGTTCTTCTTCTTGATTTTCGCTGTGTCTTCTGTATTTACTTACCCGTCTCCTTTTTTGGCTGTGGGCTACTCTTGTGTCACCTCTAGTGAGTTCTTTTATCCAAACCTAATTACTTGTCCTTATGTTCTGTTAGTCTATTAGTGTATTTATAGTCCTCTCCCACCCTCAGTCTTCAGCCTGCCTGTTCTCCCCGTCTTCTTTTTACTTCCTTTAAATGTTTGGAACACCTTCAAGAGCTTTTGTGTTTTATTCTGGATCCACAAAATGTGTTCCCTTTGTTGTATTCATCTTCCTGTTAGTCCCTTGTATCTTCCATTTGGGTGCTCATGTTGATGAAAACATAATAATTGCTTTTATACCTGGCCCTTTTTTGTGGAGAAATATCTTAGGTTGCAAAGCTCCTTTGAAAGAGAAACTATTGAGTCAGTTCATATATTGTAATTTATTGTGTCAAAGTGTGGCATATCCAATCAGCATAGAGACTTTGCAGAGGGTTTAAGGTCAAACCTCTTTATTATCTGTAAAATATGCCACCAAGATCCGTACTGCAGCTGAAGGACCATTTATCATCAGACCATTAAGCCCCTATCACACATGTAGTGCCTTAATTTCACCGTGCTCTGACCTGCACTCTCTAGTTGACAGTTCAAAGTGCACAGCAGGAGATCCAAAGCACCTATTAACTCAGGCCTGTATTCCTCAACAATAGATCCAACTGAAAGCCACAGTGTATTAGCTCTGTTTGCTTATCTGTGCTGAAAAGCTGGAAAGTGTGAAGTAAAAGAAGACGTTTTAAACTTAGCTTGAATACAAAATACACACAAGTGTTTTTTCTTACTTTGTCAAGGTTAGAAAAATCATTAGAGTCAATTAGAGTTTGTTTTTTTAACGCATTTTACTGTGAATGTACACTCACCACACAACCGCTCATGTTATGACTTTAACAATTAACTTTCTGAGTGCTGAACTCTCAAAATGTACAAGGAAAAGTTTGTTTCTTTTAAACAATTTAAGGTTATATAACAATATTTCCAAAAAGCTTCATTTATTAACATACATTAGTTATGTTGGGGATGTAAAAGAGACATTAAATTTTATATATTTTTTACTTACTGAAATTCAATAACAACATAAAGAAATGATGATGAATGAATTTGAATATAATTATAATATATAAGAACTGTATTTTTGATAGTTTTATATTTTGACTAACTAAGAATGACAATGACTAGGTATAGTTACTTTAGCCCAACAAGACTGCATTAGCCATTTCACATTGTCTATCGAGTATGGTGCCAGCTGTCTCTATAAAGGTCCCATTTCATGTTCATATGTGCATTTTGATAATATGTTAACATAAGGCTTCCCCTGTTGCTGACATCTGGACTTGGATTGGGCATTTGCAGCACCTGGACTCTTTAATTTTTCAGCCATTCTGTTGTAGATTTGCTGCTATGTTTGGATTTCACCAAACGCAACTTTGTAAACTTAAGCTAGCATCGTATGAAAGAATAGAGACTTTCTCCTGACAACCTTCCAAACAAGCCATTCTTGTTCAGTGTTTTTCTAATTGTACAGTCATGAACTTTAACGTTTAACATGCAAACTGAGGTCTCCAGTCTGAGATATTTCAAAGTAATGAGTTTAAATTAACATCATAGCCCCAACGTGTTCATGCTAGGCTATTGGTCTTGTCGCTAGCAGGTAGAGTGACCTTACATTAGCCGCTCTAATGAAGCATGTAAGCTAATTTGTTTCCATAAGTTAATTGGTTAGTGAGTACATAATGTTATTGTAATGTGTAACAGGTCATGGTGTAATTCATGTACTGCTGAAGAACAAGAACACTTTTTACTGAGATTTGTGTCATTGTCCTTCAGTTTCCATGGAGTTATGGTCACTAAGGTTATTCATACACTTTCTCTAAATGTGTTAACACCTGCTACACTGTTTTACAGCAACTTGCAAGTAACTTTGTGTTAAGGAAGCAGAATAAATCCTACAGCCGAGCTGAAAATACGTTTTTTGCAGTTGCAGCGTTTGTGACCACACCTTCCCTGACATCTACTCGGCCAGGAGAGAGCACTCCGGACCAGCAACCTGCTAAAATGTCTGCTTTTATAGAGGTCGTCACACTGGCTGATGATCAGTTCATCAAGTGCAGCACCCTTACCCTTAGCAGTACTTATCCTCTTAACTTCAGTGGAAGTTCATTTTACTTAAATAAATTAGAATTAAAACTTAAAAAGGGTTCACCTTCCTTTGCAAATGTTTTTTTTTTTCTTAATGGTTAATGGAAACAAAAATATCACTGTTGTCATAAAACAAATCACGATGTCGCAACTCTGAAATTTGCTTTCATGCACAGGGCTGTTTTCTTCTCGAGCATTTCCAGGCACAAGCTCCAATTACCAAGAACAATCATCTCTATTCAAACCAGTAAACTTGGATCTTCCAGTTTCCATTGGCTTACAAACTGTAGACTGTCCAAGATGTCAGACATAAACTTCTTCTCTGCTGGTAAAACAGCCTGAAAGATTAGTAGCAGCGCAGCTGATATTAGTCCACTTACGTTCATGTTAGCTAAATTATTTATTGCTGCATATGAACTAGCAGTGAACTTGTAAAGATCAGAGTTCAGCCTGTTCCAAACACAACACACCCTTGAAGAGGCATGAAAAACACATTTTTGACCAAACTGAACTGAATTTATGACAGATTAATACATTTTGAGGCGTTGTATAAGTAGACATGTGTGAGACGATTTTCAAGAATTCAAAGGCGGCCGCTGCAGCAGATGCTGCACGAAGGAAAATATGTCATTTTCAGAAGTACCAAGTACACCGTTACTGCTCCCAGAGGATTATTAGGAGGGCAGGTAGCAGCCAGGTGCTGCTAATCGAATATACTTGATTTAGTGCTCATCAGTGTGTGAGCACCTCTATAAAAGCAGAAATTTTGTCAGATGCTGGTCTGGTGCGTTCAGGTGCGTGTTTAAAAAAAAAGCCACAATTTGCCAAAACTGGACGTTCAGGCAAATTCACCCCAAGGTCAGAGCATGCAATGTTCAGAGAAACTATTAGAAACCTCTGAAGCTTATATTGCACCCACAGAACCTCGGCACTTTGCAGCGATTCAAGAGGCCATCTGTCCTACAGCTAAAGCTTGGCCGAAAGTGTGTCATGCAACAGCACCATGATCTCAAGCACAGCTGTAAATCTGCAACAGAAAGCCTGGAAAACAAAAATAATTAAGGTGCTGCAATAGCCTGCTGCAACAGTCAGTCCAGACTTCAACCTGGTTGAAATTTAATGTATCCAGTCTTGGTGTTTGTGATCAGCAAGGTCCTGTTTTGTGTTTCACGTTAAAAACTCTTTTAGCCTTGTTTCAGTAGGGTTGAAAGTGAATAAAAGAAGAAAGAAGAGGTCCAGCTTAATGCACTTTTAGCAAATATTAACTATACAAATCAACAGAGTAAATAGTTATCAAACTTTCTGCTGTGTACTAAAGAGGCCTGCCTTACACGATGTAATGAAAAACCTTCAGAGAGCTACATTACGCATTTCTTCTTATCCATGATGGACGGTGGGTGCTGTCATTTTGTCCCAGCTCAGGCTCATCAAAAGCTGGTCTAGCCTCCTCTGAGCTTTCACCTTCCTGCTCCTCTAATGTCTGGCCGCCGTCCACATAATCCCCTGATAGCAATAAGTCTGACACCACCTTGGACAATTCTGCATATTCCAGAGGGCATTATCCTTCTCCCCTTACCAGAGACAAGATCAAGATCATTTGTTTCTTTGATAGACTGCCTAGTCTTGAAGTATCTCTCTCAGCTTATTGAATTAAGCACCCAGTACATTTGGATCCTCGTGTATCCGAGTCATGCCATGTACACAAACGTACAGAAAACTGTTTTCAGTTTTAAGCAGACGAGCACCTCCCCGTGGTCCGTATGCTTTGACATTTTCAAAAACATGGTTGCCTAATTAATGTTTTAATGTTGCCTGCTTTCGTGTTTCATGTCAAAAACTCTTTCAACCAAATTGCAATTGTTTGAATAGGCCCTTATTTCTCCCTCTGCACATTATAATGCCTAACCCTAGGTTACACTTTTTTTTTTTTACCCATAATGGACAGTCGAAAGCTGGTATGTCCTCCTCTGAGCTCTCGCGTCTGTCCTTCCTCCACCTCATCCCCTGACAGATAAAGTCTGACTCCCCTTCTACAATTTGGAGTAAAATCCTTTCTGCCTCACTCGGCCCTCTGCTTTCTAACGTGGAGCCACTGGTTGAAAATGGGAGTTAGTAAGTCCTGCCATCCACTAAGAAGGACACTGAATGAAACTTTTGTTTTTAAAAGCGTTAAAACTGTGAAATCCTACTAAGATTAATTTAAGAATGTCATATTAAAGAAATAATTTGATTTTTCGCTTCCTTGTGGACATTGCAATGACCATGAAAAGAAAAGAAAGCTGATGTTGTCTGTTAGTCAAAACCTTGCAAATGAGGCATCACTAGAAAGCCCAGGATGTCCTCTTGACCATACAGGAGGACTCAGATAGTAGTCTATCTACTATCTAACTAACACTTTAGTTAAAGTAATGTTTAAGTGTATAAAGGACTGTTTGTTTTATATACAAAGGGTCTGTATCTACAGGAGGAAATCAAATCTACTCCAAAATTGATCTTAAGTGTTACTCTTAATAAAACAGTGGATTATGTTGGTGCTAGTATAAATGCAAGAGAAAGCTGAAATTCTGTGAATATCTTGGCAACTCAGCTGTGAACAAGATCAATATCTGAATTCAAAAAGGTGGATAATAATACTCCTATGGGAGGCAAAATAATGACTGAAACTGGATACGTGAAGCTGCTCAATGAGGTAGCAACTTATTTCGACTGTGAGCAGAGGCGAGCTAATAATTAAGCTATTACTGCATCTCTGACTTGTAAATATCAAATAAGGCGCTTACAAAGAGGAATGTGCACGGATACCACACAAACGGCGCACAGTGAAGGATTTAAAGTCTTGACAATGGAAAGTGAATGAGAAGAGGACGGCAACTGCCAAGATATCACACGGCATCAAAGCCTGCTCACTGCTTCAATGGGCTTTTACAGCTTATCAGAGTCGCCTTCCATGGCAAATGCAGGATGGTCTCAAAGTGAATTGCTGATTCTCAGTAAACTTTTGACAAGGCCTATTACACAGATGGATAGCTGTTTTCAGCAGGAAAACAGAGGCCAGGGGCACTGAGCTGTGTTTCCTGTCAAGTGTCCCTCAGCAGCAAAGCCCTGTTAAAAACACTCGGGGCGACACATATCTGATAAGGTGCCCGCTTTTCAACAGGACCTGCTATGATACAAAATGCTGTTACCTAATCACAGCACTGATGGTTCAATGTATGAAATAAAAAAGTGGTGGGATGCTGCCACACAGCACAGCATCCAGCCCATTACAGATCGCATCTTTCAAGGAGCTAAGCTTCTTACAGCCTTCTCACAATAACTGATATTACCTGCATAAGTAGGATGAAAGGTATTAAGACGTAACAAAGTGTCCTCAGCGGTGATGGATCGCATTATGTTTCCCAAAAAATAAAACGAGTTCGAGCACATCAAGGTCGGAGTGTCATTCACTACAAGGTTTTACGATGCTTCGAGTTCAAATATATTTCGGAGACGACTTTTCCGTAATTTAAAATAGATTTTTCGTGACAATTGTGGGACACAAACCCCGCTGACACCCTGTCACACTGGCGAGCTCCAAGATGCTGTGTAAGACAGCCACCCCGCAGCTGACACACCACAAAACAAAAAGTGAAGACAGAGGCAGAAACATGACCAGATATTTCCAAGACCAGACTCAGGGAGCCGATCTATATTTGAGTCAATGCAACTCCAACAGCAAGTCCTCTGCAGGCAAAAAAAAAAATTAAAAAATGCCATCATCAGTCATCTGTGTGATCAAAGATTGATATTTTGGTATGCAGAGCTGAATACCCTTCTACGGGAGTTGGAGGGGAAGGGTAACAAAATCTTTTTCATAAATCACTCAACTGTTGGGCAACAGTCAGTCCTGTGGTGCTGGAGGGAGGGTTGTTAGCCTCAGCACAACAGTACATTATCAGAAGGGATAAATTTAGCATCGTCTTCGGGCAAACTCCTTAAGCTATTAAAAATTAATAGTACCTCATTATGCAGCGCAAAGTTAGTATGTGGAAAATAGAAATGTGCAGTTATATCCTTGCTAATATAATAATCATCAGCTTAGTTAATGGAGCAGTGCCAATGTGCAATAAATGAAGTGAAACGCAAATCACACGCGAAACTATGACTCCCCATCGAATACTGCTTCCTAAATACAATTATCACTCTTTCCAATACTGTAATAGTCTTACCGCTCCACATCTGTGCTGATGACATTGCAGACAAACACAAAAACTCCAATCCTCAAGCCTTTGCTAAATCTGATTAGAGCCAGCTTTGGTGAGAGTGAGAGAGCAAGGAGAAAAGAAGAGAGAGAAAAAAAGAGCGAAGAAAATCATTCAATTTTTCTTTTTTTTAATCTTGTGGCCTCTGGCCAGGAAGTAGGATCCAGAGTATAATGCCAAAGACGGGGCACGGGTAGGCAGGTGAGGCCAAGTTGTTGCTGAGTGATTGGAACTCGACAGGGGAGGAGAGGGCTGCTTTGATCTGGAGAAATAAAGAGGACATAAATAGAAAACATGCTTCCTTCTACATGTGCAGTGCAGTCTTTATACGCACTAACGAGGCTGCAGCACCAAGCTGAAGGCAGACGTACAAAAAAATAACCTCTACTAAACTTTTTTTTTTTTTGTAGGTTTCAGATTGTCTGTCTTGCTCTTTATTTTGTTAAACCGCTGGTGTTTTTTTATAGCACCTATCCGCCTCTATAAATTCTACAATGGTGCTTTTGGAAAGGAAGTGTCAAGAGGATATTGCTGGATGGCTGACTTAAGAGTTGGACAAGGAGAAGAAATTGATTTTGTCTGGGCATAACACAAAAGAGTAGTGTAGCTGGGCTCGGCGAGCACTGATGGTATGTTGTGGCTTGTTTTAGATTCACTCCAGCATTGGCTCGACCCATAATGTGATTAGAGGTTTGAATCGGAGACAAAAGAGGAAAAGCTGGGGAGACACTGAGACAAAGAAAAGTGGACAGATAGATGTGGAGGGAGTGGGCTGAGGGTAAGGGGAAAGACAGATCGGCTGCCAGGACTGGAAGATGAGGGAGTATGACACATGTGATAAGCAGAGCTATAGATGGCTAAATACAGGCCTGCCAGGAAGCACTGTAATGAGATGCATTTAATTAAAAGTACATCCAAGATTCGGGATTTTCATTCTGGGAGACAGGTAAGCTGGAGTGGAGTTCACCCAACAGTCACACAGAAATACTGGCAGAGTAGAAAGTGAAGTAAACAAACTGCCAACAGTGTAAAATTTGCCAAAAGAAATGAAAACCATGTTGAGAACATGCCTACTGTTACTAAGAGGGATTTTGTTGATTTTGATTGAGGTTTTTTTGCTTTTGTCACAATACCAGCACAGATATGATGGCTTTGGGTAACGGCCAATACAGAGCCAGCACAATCTGATACCAGAGACTGGGAATCATTCATCTATTTGCAACATCAGGTTTGACCTCAGCATTAATTTCCTAACTTTGTAAAGCAAAAAATCTACACACACACAAAAAAATGCTTATCAACAGAGGATAATGAATAATACCCAAGATTTAATTGCTGACTTTGACGGTGATACAGTTGCCCCCTTGAGAGTGTTCTTGACTTGGTTAGACGTCGTGAACTGTGGAAATAATTGTGTCATCATGAACTTCAGTTGTCTTCTGTGGTCTTTCAAACTGTTTGGTGTTGCTGAGCTGGTCAGTGCATTCATTATTTAGCAGATTGTTGTTTTGGCCACTTCTAAAGCTTTTGTTGTCTCTCTGAGCCTAATAGCCTAACCTCCCTCACTTGCACTAACATCTCATATTCAAAACTACTTTTAAATGACAGTGAAAAAAGATATAAAATACAAATTCAACACGCTACGTCTGATAACAAAGCGAGCAGACCTCACCTGAAATTGAAACTGGATGTGAGTCGGCTGTACCGTTAATTTTTGAACCTCTGAAAATGAGGAAAGTGCATAAAAATTGCAATGCTGCATTTAAATCACATATTGAAGGTTTGATTTATAATTCACTATAACTGTGGGCAAACACTATGTTCTCTAAGACATGTTAGCAATGCTGGGAGGTAGTATAAGAAGTATTTTTAAGTATAAGATATTTTCATATGAAACTTAAAAATAAAAATATAATAAACTGTGCAGGTTACCAGATTTACATTTAGCACGTTAAGGTCAAATGAATGATATTTGAAAGCAACTTTTCCTGCACTATGGTTAAGTAAATACAATAAGGATGAGGGGAAGCTGAAGCTCGTTCTTATGGTCTCTCATACGCTCCTGTATTCTCTTTTATTTCAGCTGCTCTCCTGTCTGTTTGGATTTTAGCAGGGATGCATCCATAGATCATCGTACGTTTTTTCAGCAGTATCTAGCAATTTTAGCAACCCTCCAAATTCACACTATATTTCATTCGTGTGAATAATTTTATCCAAGGAGACAAAACCTGCATTTCTCAGGATAAAGTGCCACTTTGTTTTCTTTGTGGTAGTTTCCATCATGTTCACTAAAATCTGCAAAGCCTGTAACTTCCTGGTGACTTCTTTCCTTGTTGGGTATAGCATTAGAAATGATAACCTCCACTTAAATATGGCAAAAAGCCTTCCTTCTTCACATGAGGTGGGTAAAAGCCAGAATTTAGAAAAGTGCACATCCCGCAGAGCCAGTCAAAATGTGGGACATTGTCTCAATATGTGGGACAGACTGACAGATGGTCATCTGGTCATAAAAGCGAGACATGCATTTCAAAGCAAATCATGAATTGTCATACTTCTCATTGCAAATGAGAGACTGGGAAGATGCGCAGTTAGGGATGCTGAAGGTGGTGCTCGGGTCCTGGATTTTCGGAGCTCAGTATGCTTCCTTCAAAGGCACGAGGGCACCTCATCGCTGGTTCCAAGAAATGTAAACAAGGACGACGAAAGACTCCCCCTGCCTGCAGCAAAGGCTTTGTTCCTGCAGCCGCAGAGGTAGGCTTGGAGGCTTCTGCTCTCTGATCTGCGGGGCCCCCACAGAGCCGCAACCTGCGACAAAAACCTTTTTCCTCCTCCACAGGGGGACCAGCTGGAGCAGAGGGCAACTGCCTTTGAGCTCGTCTTTTATCCAGCCATGCTTCACAAAACCCCAGGGTGTCATGATTAGGTTGAGATAAAATTAATGGTTGATTCAGTCTTTTCAGATTGCATTTATAAATGGTGTTTTGATTGAATTTTTACTTCTTATTGCTTTTGCAGGCATTAAAGAAAGCATATATCCTGTTGAGTAAAGCCTTAAAATCCTTAAAATGACAGTAGCCTCTTCTCAGCGATTTAAAACTGCAGATAATGAGCACCTACATCAGATCCTTAATCGAAGTCTTTAACCCGTTGTCTGTAAATGGAGGAATTAAAATTTCCTCAGTATGAAAGCATACTTCTAGTTTAAAAACTATCCAGCAACTAAGAGCTGTTACAATAATAAGGAAGCTGCTGTGAACCAAAGCATTTTCATAGGTATTCCTGGGGTGGGCCAGTAGGGGTGCTTATGAAAAGGTAGCAGGGGATGCTTTGGGGAGAAGACAGTTAGCAGCTGGATGAATCTCCTTAGCCTCATCCATTCAGCAAATTGATCTCGTTAAGGAGTCAAGTAAGCTACACTTACTATAACATGAAGGTTGTACTGGGTTGTCAGGGTAACACCATTTTATTTGCCTTATTTATTGCATTGCAGCTGCCATTCAGATACATATTTAATGTGGGAATTAAACTGAGAAGATTGGCACATTGTCACACAGACCTGATCCAGCTGTGTGAGCCAGTATAAGGCAAATACAATTACTGGTCATGGAATACAGACTAGTAAATTACAGACTGGTTAAATCTAATGCAGTATAATAGCTTACGACATTTGTGTAATTGTAAGTTGCAGGCCATGACTTTATCAGCTTGTGGGCACGAACAGCTGTGGATGCCATGTATGAGCAGCCGTCCCTGTTATTCTGCTTTTTTAGGTCCACTTATCGTCTGCAAGAAGGATGCATGTGTAGTTGGTGTAGTGTGTCTGATACCCCCCCATGTCCTGCATCACCATTTTCAGAGTGACCTCTGAGTCATTCTAACATAAAAAAGGCTCCTTACTCAAGGGATGAACCTGTGCTTTCTAGTATATGCATAACAGGCAACTTAGGAAAGAACCAATTTTAAATCATCTCCCAGCACTTTCTTACTAGCATCCTTTCACTAAAACACATGATCTGTTCAAATTTCTTTAGTTGAGTCTATGAAAAATACTAAAGATAACACAGTCTGACAAGCATAGAATTGTATTTCTTTTTTCTCCCCCCCCCCCCCCCCCCCCTTTTTTTTTTTTTTTTTTTTTTTTACCAACAATGTGATTCCCAAGGAGCTATTAGCTGAAAACTTGGCACATGTCAGCATAGCGTACTGGGGAAACTGGACAAGTGGAGGACAAAAGTGGCAGGCCTAAAAATCTGCAGCTGATGAACAGTATCTGAAAGTCATGATCTTAAGAAATAGAAACAGCAAAGACCTGACACAGGACCTGAGACATGGCCCTTCAATTGATCTATTGTTCACTGAAGCCTCATCAGAATTGTTCTCAGTCGAAGGGTGACTGTCAAGAAGCCATTCTTAAGGACTGGAAACAGAGAGAAAAGGCTGAGTTTTTGCAAAAGAACAAGAACCTCACTGAAAATCAGTGGCAACAGGTCTTGTAAAGTGATTAATCCAAACTTCAGGATGGAGTTATGAACACAGAAAAGTACCATCAGATTTTGATCCACCCTCACATACTATCTGCTAAGCATGTGATTGGTAGTCACTTCATTTTTCAGCAAGACAATGCAGTAAAAGCATACATGGATAGACAAACACACAATGGAACACCATCAGTCATGGATCAGCCTCCCCAGAGCCGGGACTTCAACATTATTGAAGCATATGGGATCATCTTGAGAAAACAGAACAAAAGACAGCCAACATCCAAAGAAGAGCTTTGAATGTCCTTCAAGAAGCCTGGAGAACTATTCCTGAAAACTACTTAAAGAATTAAGAAGAAAGACTTCAGGCTGTGTTGAAGAATAAAGGTGGTCATACCAATTTCCCATTTTCCAAGCAACATATAAAGAAATAAATAGTGGCTGAAGACTTTTGCACAATACCTCATGATATATAGCATCTATGTCTCTCCTGCATTCCTTGCACCGTTCTGGTAATGGCTGGTCTCTAGCTCCACGATTAACCAGCAGAGGACATGTGCAGCTGCCACTGTGCCATCAGTTAATTGCACTGCAGCCCAATAACAGCTACTAGGTTAAACATGTCTCTAGAGGAATGTTTATTTTCAAGGCTTGTAGTGTGTTCCCCATTAATATGACCTGCATCTGCATAATCTACTGAAGTCTCTAGTGCTGACTTTTCACTCATACTAATGGTGTTAATTAGCCACGCGAGTTGTTTGGTTTTTGTTGACAAGAGCATCACCGCACTTTCTCATTAAAATCTCCACCCTTACGGCATGTTCACAAGCAACTACACAGTTCCCCGGATTGGTCTGGAAATGATCGTTTTACTCTGTCATCGCTCTCGCCCACGTTTAGACCAAAAACACGCCGCAGCTGTCCCTGCGTACCTCTGTAACAAGCCCCACGAGGCGGCACCTCAGGCCACCTCAGAGACCGCTCACATCAGTTCAGGCAGAGGTCCAAGTCAACAGGCCCGACCCAATAAAGCTCACAGGGCTCCCCGCTGCCTGGGAGCAGCCTCTCAGCTCGCCTCATAATTATTCTTTGGGCCCTGTTAAGAAGCCAGAGACTCTCTCCTTGCCCCATTACTCACACAGAGAGCCAAAGATGCTGCATAGAGGCTCCCCAGGCTGCACTATCACAAAGCCACAGCGGTGTAGGTAGGTAGAGGCGTACGTGCAAACAAACGCTCGGGCTCAAGTTGTATTTTAATGTTAAACATTCCGTCACTATCACCCACACAAAGTGATTAAGATGCTTTTCTCACAGCGAAACAGCTTGAAGCTTTTAGCTGGATGAAGGATAAAAATCCTCGATGCGCTCTCAGATTCAATCACTCCTGTGTTTGTTTAACGAGATCTAAGTTTAAAAAAAAGAAGGAAAAAAAAGGCTGATATGGCTTTTGGGTTTAGACATGCCACTTTGCTGCCTGGGATTTCATTCATTACCACAGACCGGGAGAGCAGCTTTATTACCTGCACGTTTGCAATGGTTGGTTCAGAAAGAGAAGAAGTGACAAAGCAGCAAATTACAGCTTTTAAATCGGTAAGTTGTGTGCTTGTGGGGAATCTTGGAGGGTGGGGTGTTTTCTCAGGTCCCTGCGGCCGAGCATAAGGTGAAAATAAACTTGAGCCTAGATGATGACATTATCGGTAATCTAGTTCTCACTCATCAAGCATGCGAGCCAGCCACTCACATGAACACTGAAAAAGTAGCAATCATTAAAGAGAAAATGAGCCAGAAACCTGTCAAATGTTATACGGTAACCCGTCATCCCACGAGCCACATCTGACAGCGTGACGTGGAAATTCAGGAGGGGAAGAAAAAAAAAAATCCACAGTGTGTGACGCTACCTGATGGCAACATTAGACAATCTGCTGCGTGTCTTGCAAACACTTATAATATATGCCAACGTGACAGTGACATTTGCTTTAATTGGGTTATTTGCACAGTGATTAAAATGGATCATGAAGGACAGATTTCTATATGATGAATTATATTTCACAATGTCTACTACAGATTTATGGGATTAGGCGTGACCGTGATGCCAATCAGCCCATATGCTGGATTTTAATAAACTGGAGCCCTGCACTGAATGTATAAATCTAAATAATTAGCCAACAGAAGTAGTTGTCAGAGCTGGTACATGTCTTATTAAGCAGAGAGAGAAAACAGGTACATACATCAGTATCAAAGCTAACATGGGGCTGATCTGGCACGGATAACACTTTAAACTCCAAACGCATGGACGCTCACGCACACCTGCTCTGATGCAAACGAGCTGTTTGCTTTTTTTTGTAATTTATGATCACATCGCTCTTGTTGATTTAGCAAACTGCCTTAATTCAAGGCGCTGTTGCTTACCCACATTTATTCCACAAATAAAAGAAAAAGGAGGGAACAATACCTGAAATCAACAGGAATCTGTGATCGTCTCTGGACCTTTTATGAGAGCCTACATTTCAAAGCCTAATCGCCCCTCTTTTTATTCATTTGA
Organism: Oreochromis niloticus; assembly: GCF_001858045.2. Taxonomy (NCBI): domain Eukaryota; kingdom Metazoa; phylum Chordata; class Actinopteri; order Cichliformes; family Cichlidae; genus Oreochromis; species Oreochromis niloticus. Next base: position 16,705,144 of record NC_031971.2, on the reverse strand, counting down.
AGGAGTGTAGCTGCTGCACACAGTTTAGCAGAAATGTAGTGCTTCAAACCTTGGTTAGTACAATAAATGACAAGGTAAAAGGTTTATTTTTATGTTTTTGAAATCCTGCTAAAGATGCACCTCAGTAGGCAGAACATGTTGGGTAAACAACAGTGAATTTGCTCTGTAGTTTATATTTAAAATGATATCATTGTTATTACATGGGGGCTGTTGGGGGCCTCTGTAGGAGCACAGAGGAGCAGCAGCACAGCCTGTGAAGCTCACGGTGAAGCAACTGTTTATGTAATTTTGGCTGCCACAGCACTGCAGAGCCTCAAACAGGAGGAGATCAGGGGAAGAGACTGCACTGGAGGGGTGTGGACTGAGGGAAAGCATGAAGGCAAAGAAGAGCCACCATGTAGTCTTTCAAGCAATAGCACCATCTAGTGGTCAGCACAGATAAAATAAAAACAGGGGTATTCATTAAATTTTGGTTTAGCGGTGACTCTTGCTCTTAATTACATCCCGCTCCCTTTGTAGGAGCTTGTGTAAGAACTTGATTTGAGGCTATATCTTATAATACTGTGAATAAAGCTCTGTGGCTTAAAAACACTGCAGTGAAAAGTGAGAATAGTAAGAACGAGAGTGCAAATGGACTTAATTATCCTTTAAAGCAGATTATAAAACCTGGATTACAATTAGGATGCCGGTTCCCTGTCTTAGACATCTTTATGAGTTTTAAACCAAGGTTTGCAATGAATAAACAGAATCACCAAGTTTCTCAGTTGTGGTTTAAATGTTTTAGCAGTCCACAAATCAAAGATGCACAAGTGATATGAAACTTGACTCTGTCATACAATTATTATATCTATATATAGTTTATATCATGAGAAAGGTCATTTAAGTATGCCACAGTTTTTGGTGTCAGACAGATTTTCCCACACAACCATTTTTTGGGGTTTACAGAGAACGGTCCGAAAAGGAGAAAATATCCAGTGAGCTGCAGTTCTCGGAAACGCCTTGTTAATCACAAGAAGCGTCACAACTGGTTCCTGAAGACGACAGCGAACTGTCTGTACTCAAACGGGCTCCACAGTGTCCAGATGTCAATCCAATAGACCACCTTTGGGATGTGGTGGAACTGGAGATTGACATCGTGGATGTGCAACAACTGTGTGATGATGTCATTTCAATATGGACAAAAATCACTGAGGAATGTTTCTAGTACTTTGTTGGATTTATGCCACAAAGAATTCAGGAAGTTCTGGTGCTCTGCTTTGAATGTAATTTTAATTAGTCCAAATGTTTCCCAGCTGCCATGTACGCTTTACTTATGTTTCAAAGTGGCTCAAAAATCTTCAGCTGTCACAACTGGATAGAAAATGTTTTGACAGTTTTGAGATGTGTCTGTTTCAGATGACCGAGGACTGCCACACTAGAAAAACAGTGGTGAAGAGTGGTGCCGTTTCCTTATCAAAAATCCTGATGATTAAACATACTTGGAGGGCATATCTGGAGAGAATATATGCAGGTCACAGGTTAAGTAAGAGAAATGATTTCTTTAATTGTTCTATGATTGGAAAAATTACAGAAAGAAGTGCAAAGAACATAAAACATTCACAACAGGAAGCGAAACCCCAGAAAACAAGCAGGTCACTTGTAGATGGGTTTGAGGCTGGATTTTATTTAGTCCACTTTTAAAATGTACATTTCTCTTGAGATTCATTAAAAAAGATAAAGCATCATCAGCTTTGCAGTCCATTTCACAAAGAGACTGCAATAAAGGAAAGAGTGAAGTAGAAGGAAGATGACTTAGTAGGCACATCTTTCAAACGATACATGTTAAATCTAATTGATGGCAAAATATGTACAGCTATGAGTTGTTTCTTTGTTTTTTTAAAATCACGTGGCAGCACATGCTTGGGATTTCTGCGCGAGAGCCGACAGTCAAGTCAAGTAAAGCAGGGATGTATGCCGGCGAAGACTTTCTGTCTCTAAAATATGCATCAAGTTGACTGCACGAGGCAGTCAATTTCCCAAAACTGTATGCCAGTTCAATTTAAAATAAATTAAACCTAAGTGGAGAGAGAAATGAGGAAGAGAAAGGAGAAATGAACCTGTGAAACTAATTGACCGCTTGTCAAACTAAGCATTTTAGCAGACTTTAGCAAATGTTCCTCCATATCAATCAATACTGAGCTAAAAAAAAGGAAAAAGATGGACAAGACATCCACCTGATACAATAACTCGAGAAATAAATTAGAAATGGAAAGTTGCATTAATATGCATTCATAAAGAGTACCTGATTTTTCTCTCTCTCTTTCTCTCTCTCTCACTTTGATACCTTTGCATAACTTAGAGAAAACCTGTCACGTTCTTTTAAAAACTCACAGTAATTCATTCATTTATCACAAGTGCTGATACCATCGAGTCAGGTACGGGATTCTACCCTGCAGAATCCATATACCTTAGAGTCAAACATGCTGGATATTCCATACAAACAAAGGACACTTTTCCTGTTTATATACATAACACTATTGTACAGTCTTTGCACTTCCATTACAACAGATCGAAGCATCTCCACTTACTGAATAAATGGAAATCGAATCATGTTCAGTGGATTAAAAACCTCAAGTGAATCCGAAGCTTGAATTTTAGTACAGGTGCCTAAGCAAGTGGAAGAAAAATCTAAAGTAATGCTTCTCTGAAATTTTGTCGTACTGGCTTTCCGGTTTGAAGTTCGCCTTAGACACAGTTCGGGGTCAGTTTCCTGAGCTGCTAACAGTGTCCATGGTAACTTCACCCTGCTCAAACAGCAGGAAAACAAAAAAACAAAAACAAAAACACAACACCGTTAACGTGCTATGCTAACTTTTAGTGTTGCGCTGACAGAGCTGTGATCATGTTATAAAGTGTTTTCACTTGCACTCCAAAACGACATCAAACAGCATTACAATTTTTAGGAAATGTTAACTCTGGATCAGCCCACAGGCCGCTGAAAGGTGAACGACGACATAACTAATCCGTAAAGAAGGCAGTGAATGTTCAGAGTTGGTGAGTCTGCTCAGGTCAAATCCTGCAAACAAGTCCAGTCTTTCCACATGCTCTCAAACTGCATACAGCTTATTCCTGGACCACGCCCCTTTCTACAGCTGTACACACAGCGCTCCTTTAAGCCCGACAGCAGTGTAAACTAAACAACGTTGAGTGGCTATGACGCTCCACTGGCTCTTACACACTAGGGATCTTGTTAGGTTGGAACGGGACAGCTGGATCGTCCCAAAAGGAAAACCAGAACCAGCATTAGTGTGGAAGCTGTGGCGTTTTGGTAGTTTAGAGTGGGTTGAGTGATGGGGTTGTATTGTTGGGACAACAGGGTCACTTGGGTCCTTTAGAGGGGGTATCTGTCTCTGTCAATTGGCGGCCATCGCTCCAGGCCTCCCGGGTGCTCTTAAGGGCCTGTGTTCGTTGCTGGTCCACAACTACATAGTCGACACGCTCGTCTGATGCTGTGATGCCAGTTCCGTTGCTTTTCATCTGAGGAGAGATGAGGTCAGTCTTAAAAGTTTGGCCATACATTTCCTCTGATTTAAAACGTGTGGTTTGGAGTGTGGGTGCTGGTAAGTTCCTACCTTCCTAGGTGGGGTAGACTTGCCGGAATCGAGATCCAAGTCCAGGTATTCTACCTGTTTGTCTCCCTTCGGTTTTACCACAGGGCTACTCCCACCATCAGCATTCATGGGCGGAGCAAGCTTCGTGATCTGCGTAAGTCAGAAAAGGACATTTTTTATTTATTTTTTTAAATTGATAGAGTCACAGAGAAGCACAGCTCATATTCAAATGCACCAATGTGTTGTCACAATGTCTAAAATATTCATGCAAATAGGTTCAGGTCTGAGAGCCCTAATCCATCTTTAGAGGGTGTTTTTGCACATAGGGTTACAAAAACCCGTCATCAAAAGCGCAACTGTTGGGCACCAGTTTACCTCACTGGGTGAGGCCTTGCTCCTTCAATTTACTATTTACTCTTTGCTGCGAGGCTGTCAAAATCGAGGCAAAAAAAGCCCCCCAAAGTATATGTATTATTTTAAAAAGACTGCACTTGTAGAGGAATGAACATATTCAATCAGTGACCATCTTTTCACGTAATTTGTCCCGTTACTGACGATGGTTTCAAATTTTTAAAACAAAGAAAATTTCTACTTTAGGCATTGTGACAACAACTTGGGCCTGTAATTAGCGTTAATTGTGAAATACAGGTACGATGGAGAGATTAATTTGAATTAGGATGGTGACACAAAACTAAGAAATTCTAATTGTAAGGAAAGTGATGGTACATAACGTCTGAAAATTCACTGCAACCTTTATATTCAAGCCACGGCTTGTAGGTGGTTTTTGCACAGCAAAGTCTTCGTACTTTCTCATCTCACAATAGCACCCAAAAATGACAGGGCGGGCTATGCACGTCTAACCTGGCAACCCTGCTCACCTCCTCTATGGTGTCAAGTTCCTCCACCTCCCTCTTTACAGGGGTGATGGGGACTGTGCAGTAGAAGGACTCCTCTCTACACAGAGTAAGAAGAAAGGAGTTGCAAAGGATGAAAGAAAAAAGGAGGAGAAAACAGCAGGTGGTTAAGAACAAAATGCAGGAATAAGGATGACGATGGTAGAGAAATGAGAAACTAGGGAGAAAGCAAGAAATTAACAAGACTGATAAAAGTTCAGGAGGTCAGCAGACGATAGTAAAGCAAACGTTGGAAGAAAGTAAAAAAAATTAACAGCAAAAAAAAGAAAAGGGAAAAAAAAAAGGAAAACTGTGAATCGATTACCCAAAGTGTAAGAGAAAGTATCCCCGTAGGTAGAAAAGTCAGCTCATATAATAGTATTATCCTTCAGAAAGAGCAGTCAATTTAAAATGAGACACATTAACTTTATTTCTTAATAGCCAATATTCAGATTTAAGACAACACCTGAAAAGTAAATGAAGAGAAAGAAGGAGCATAAAGAAAGCAGAGCAGCGGGGCGAAAGCAGAACTGCAAAGAAACAGGTTGAAGTGGCGAGGAGTCCATCTGCAGCAGCCAGTAATTTGTCCGCACTAATGTGTGGCTTAGGGAGAAGAGCACTGGAAATGGGATTTCTTAATAGTTTCAGTAAGCAATTACAGCTCAAAATTGCAAGTTGCATGGTGTATGATCCTCCAAACTGTCTGCCTCAAACTAAAGCTTCTGCTGTGTTTATTTGTGTGTTTGCAGATTTAATTTAAACGAGATGAAACTGATTGCAGACACCACAAAAATAAAAAAAAAATATAAAAAAAAAAAAATCACACATTTATCAGATTTTTCCATTAGCTTTGATTATCTGTGAATAGAAAAAGAAAAGAGAAAAGTAATCTCTGTATCAGAGTATAGTTGTGTGTTACATACTGCTTCATCTGTGGACATATTAGGGTTCATGGCTACGTAATTCGGTTCAGTAGAGTCCTCGGAGTCAGTGCTGGAGGCCGTGCTATGCACTGACGGGGGTCTCGTTGGCATTGGAAACCTAGAAGGACTAAGCAGCATTCACAATGTTTACACACTGACTTCCCAGAAATTACAGTCTCTGGTGAGCACAAAATATAATACAGACATAACAGCCCAAACCCACTGCAGCCAGAAGAGTCCCTACAGCACAAAAGCACACAAATAAACCTTGTCTCAGATAAGCCAACAAACTTCCTTCAGTATAATACAGAATCCTGTTTTATGAGCAGTGCTACTTTGGTCACAGAGTGACTACAGTAAAGCATGAAGTATTAGTGCCTACATCTTTAGTTAATTGGATATACTACAAAAGGGCACGTTCACACCAAAAGAAAAATAAACTTTCACTGCATGTTGTGGCAGTGAGAATAAAAAACAGGACAATGAAGACATAACATTAGCTGCTATACACATGCAGTATTTGTAAGGTTCTTAACAGGGAGCGAGGCACGTTGTGTCTTCTGGGACAATGATCTTGCTGCAAAGAGCTGTGTGAACATGCCCTTATTTGTTAGCCAAACACTGAACTATAGAGAAGCTGAGGAACGTCTTAGGTACTTACTCTCGAGCGAACGACCGTGTCACAGGTGAGCGAACAGGCGTGCTTGGCTCATCCCATTCTGGCACTGGTTTGATCTCTAGTGGAGCAGGTTTTACTGCAGGAAGGAACACACAGCAGTCAGTCACTGCTTGAGAAGCATCCTTAAACTGTACATAAAGACTGACAGAGGTCAAGAGCAGCACAAATGTTTATATTTTGGAGATCTGTGTGTGTATTAAACCGGACTTTTAAATGACAAAACCATATTCAAATCTAATCAAACCAAGATTACAACTAGTGCCCAATGTGCAACTCTGTTTAGATGTCAGCCAGGGATGGATGATTTCCCAAAGCTTCTGTTAAAGGGACTGGACTAAATGCTTTAAGCAGGCAGTGGCAGTATATGCAGTGGGTGAGAAACTTAAGAAAAAACTTATATAAAGTGTCTTACTAAGATAGTGGGCAACCTTGCACTATGGCACTGGTTCTCAGAGTTTCTGGAAGTCATTTTTTCTCATTTGGTGTCTTGATGGTGTTTACGGGGAGTGTTGTCTAAGAAGCCAGCCTGAGCCTCCCATAGACATTAAAATGGACTCAGAATTACTTGGTGATTGTATCAGTCCCCTCATGCCCTAAGGGTAAGGTACTGTCCTCCTATAAGATAACACTTCAGGACAGAAGTGTTATCTTATAGGAGGCAAGAAGAGTCGAAGTTACACGTGCACTAAACCTGTGCATAACGCCCTGCACAGTACAAAAGAGTTGCACGATCACTTCACTGCAGATGGTCAAGAGCTTTGGGATTTTCCCCAAACATCATCTGTATGTACGAAAGCAAGCGATATCTCTTTTATTAGATAATATCGTTGTTCAATTTCCTCCTGAAAAGAAGTCTACTCTTTTCCAAAGCCCTGTGTGAATGCTTCACTGACAATAAGTGTGTTCTGGCTGTTACATCCCAATGTGTTATGAAAGTAAAATGTGTTGAACTGCAAACAAAAACACAGACACAAATGTTTGAGAAGAGAAACGTTAGTGAGTCATTTGGCTCCACGGAAGAACAAAATCACAGTGAAAGTGAGGAAATATTTAGGTTAAGATGGTAGAAATGGTTTATTTTGAAAGGCGTGTTATGACTCTTAATGAGCTTCGAAGATGTAACAAGTGCAATCCACCATGCGTGAGGCACACACTCATCCATCCCCTGCTGGGATTTAAAATGATTAGACTGGATTAATGCAACACCTCTGACACTTCATACACTTCATATTTTTAGAACACACACACACACACACCCCTGAAGAACAAAAATTTAAAAATCCCCACAGTACATTTACTTACAGCATGCAGAGAATCAAGATGAAGTAGAGATTGAAAAGGTCACAGAATGAAAAGTATTCAGATGCACAGCAGTTCAGTGTGGTGTACCTACCCTTGCGTCGTCGACTTGGGAATTCACCTACGGTTTGAGAGTCTGTTCGCTCTAAACCCGCTCTTATTATTTTAGGACTGTGACCTGATTGGTGAAAGAAGACTTTGCTGATTACAACATCTTTTTGGTGATCACAACAGTTCAGCCCTACTGTAACAACTGCTCTGCCATGCAAAGCGAAAGAGACGAGACTTTGATGAAGAAGAGCAAAACTGCAACCTCACGTACACCAATTTACCTTTTTTTTTTTTTGCACAGCACACTTCAAGAGGATGATTGTCATGACAACAGCAGACCCATACTGCCCAACATGCACCTCACTCCATGCACCACGGCTTCCCACACAAAGACTGACATCACAGCTGTGCATGCACGACGAGCTGTGTATAAGCGCTGAGAGAACACTGAGAAATCATGTCATGTTGACGAGAGCTCGGACCAATCTGCAGAACAGAGCAACTTGAGGACGACACGCACTGCTCCTTTTGCACACTGATCACAACATTTTTCTGCGGTGCTGTCAGAAATGCGCTGCGATTGCAGACGAAGATAATTAATTTTAATGGATCCACATATAGCGGAAATAAGATGCCGTTTGCTTTGAATACACTTGTCAAAGTGTTTGCAACATACGGCTCAGACATCCAAAGCGGAAAGGAAAGTGCACGAAGATGAAAAGAGGTTGCAGAGATTCAGATTAGTCTAGAAAATGGAAGAAGTGGATGGCTCATTTTAAATATAGAAATGAAAAACATCACAGGGCTGTTTAAAGGTGATGCGACATCCTACCCATGCATAACAATGAATACACCAATGATCTCTACTTTAAAAAGCTAAGGTCCAAAAGACAATCGGCACATAATGATGCTCCTAAAAAGCAACATCACTAACATTAATATAATACCATTTAAGGATATCAGTAAAAGATAAGAGTTTATATTCTTATTCATGTCTATGTGGCATTTTCTAACACAAAAAGCAGCTGCGCGCAGATCCAAATATCTAAAACCTGTGATCCAAGTAGAGTAAATTTATGCCAGGAGCAGTGGGATTGAACACTGGATAAATATATTTTAATGAGAATTTTTAATATTAGAGATGAGATAAAACAATATTTAAAAAAAAAAAAAACATAGAAAACATAAAAAAGCAAAAAGATTTGGGCTTAAACAAGAATACAAAACTCAAACTTGACTACAAACATTTACAATTATCATTTTTATTCGTGTGCTGCCAAAGATATTCACAAGTGTAAAACCAAGTTTTATTAGCAGTGAGGATTAGGACTTTTTTTGTGTGTGTGTGAGAGAAATAATAATCACTTCAAAGCGGTTGCTTGAAAAGCAGCCACTTGATTTGATTTTTTTTATTTAGACATAGCAGTTCAGCAATGACCAAAGCCAAACTTGGAGCTGACTGACTCCAGGGCCACGTGAAAGGGAGAATTCCCAATCGGGAAACGTAAAACCCCAGAAAACTGCTCTGTTTTCGACAGCAACAGTAACAGTCCTGGCTTTTGGTGTGCCTCTGTGATCATTTCCCATCATTCTGCAACTCTTTCAGTCTATGAGGGCCCCAATCAAAAGGCTCCATTCAGATGCTGGGAACAAACAGGATGGAGGTGGCCAATTAAGGCCTCGATCACTCGGTGGCACAGACAGTAGACCCCTCCGAAATGGCTAGCAGAGCCTCACGGGAGCTCGAGGCAAACACGCTTTTGACAAGGAGCTAACTGTGCTGGATGTAATCAGATGTAGGGAAGTAAACTAATTCATCAAGAGGTGAAATAAGCTGGTCAAGGACTGGCGCAAAGGAAGACGGTGGTATTTAATACACCAGAGAGACCAAGGAAGACAAAATGAGAGAAACATTTTTCCACATTAATTATGACAACAACTAAAGCAGGATGAAAAATGACACCGCTCTGAGAATGAAATTTGGTACAGATGGCTTTATGACCATGAGCCAGCCACTGAGGGAATAGCAGCAGAGTGTGAGACAAAGCACGTACAGTTGGTGCATTAGTGAACGCTGAGCATACTAAACTAAGCTCACAGCAGCAACAAACTCACACACCAACCCCCCTGAAGCAACAACTCCACACACACACATCATTTATGAAGTCACAGCTATGCATGCAAGCACACCTACTATCCGCTCACCTTTGCGATCGGGTTTGAGATTTCGGTCCACAGGTGGGGGCTGGCACTCACTAAGCAGCGGCCTGCGGGGAGGGGTCTTTGGGCTTGAGCGAAATCCCATGTGGGCGGGTGGAGGAACCTGTTTTCCCAGGGATGAGAACTCCATAGTACCTGGGGTCATGGGGACGTAGTTGGTTTCGTGCATTGGCTCTGGCAAACTGCCCGAGTGATGATGTGACGGTGAGTTGGCACTCATGGGCACGTAGTTTTGGTCGACCTCTTCTGCAGAATGGCTACCCACTGGCATCATTCCTTTGCTTTTCTGAGGGTGACATGGGAAAACGGATTAACATACACATTTCCCCCCAAAGCCACAGAACGATTATCCAGCAGTTACACTTGAAATACTCACAAAATAGGTGTTGAAGCTTTCATTGAAGTCAAACGAGCAGCTTTTGTCAGAAGGGAATGATCTAGGAATGTCATAGCAGTCCTGGGATCCAAAGTCTACAAAAAGCACAACCATGATTACGATACTGTTTATAAACAGCCCCTCTACACAGTGAGCAGCAAATGATGTGCACTGTACATTATTAGCCTTCTTTCAGGCCCATTTATGCTACAGGACAATTCCCACATAACAGTTGTCCTCTATTGTGTGTTAAGTGTTTTCATGACTTTGCAGATTTAGTTAGTCTGTGAGACAAAGCTCAAAGGCACCATGTAAGCACTCTACTTTGCAGCATGTAATTACTGTATTTTTTTATTTTTATTGTCATCAGGTACTCATGCAGTTGCTAATGCATTCCACTTATGACCACAAGAACCACAACAGTGCGAGAAAAAGCTTTGAAGACAAATGAGAGTCTCATCTGGGGAAGAGTAAGAGGGAGGGGGGAACATTACAAAGAGACATGAGACTGTTTTGGCTCTCCATCACTCCCCCTGTGGCTACCATGCAAGTCTCCCAAGTGGCTCGAGTTTGCTGCAACTCGCTCCAATCTGTGCCGAAGCCATCTCACAGCAGGGGCTGCAGGCCAACAGAGACCGGTGCTTCTGAGACCGGCGTGGTGTGTTAGATGTGTCCTACAACAGCACGTTCACCTTGTTTTTATTACTCAGTTATTTGTTTTTCCATGGAGTTCTTTCTAAATAAGGACATCCTGTGTAAAAAAAACTTTTTTATGAGGTTTCTTAAGTAAATAAACTATAAAAAATTATAATATTTGCTCAAATTAAAAAAAGTGTTTTTTTCCATAACAGTGCAGCCCTGGCCTAAACACAATGATCTGCTCCGTCACCAAGACACAAAGCAAAAAGGGGAAAAAATACACAAATGCCCCAAATTTATTGGGGGAATAACCACTGCTCATCTAAAAGAATAACACAAGACCCATTTTGCAATTCCGATTCTCACCACAAGAGGGAGAAGCAAGAAGAATCTACACCATGAGTTTCCCTTCTCTTGCCAGACTATTTTAAGGCTCTGTAAAAAGGATGTTGGCCATGGATTAAAGAACTGTTATTAAAAAGGAAACTCAGAACATTTTTATCTGCTTTTGTTAGATTTTGGTGCAACAAATCTTCATAAGATTAAATAATACAATATCCTGTCCACCACATATATGTGCCGTATTGTCCAAAAGGTAAAGGTGAGAATAGGTTTTGAAGTGAAAATAAAGTGAAAAGGGCACCACAAACAAATAAACCTCTACAATACAAACCTTTGCGGAGGCGTGAACAGTCCACAGTGCCAATAGTGTTGCTGCGTAAAGCCTTACTCCCAGCGCTTGTGGGCACACAGTAGTTTCCATCTGTCTCTGAGGCTGATCGAGGCACACTATAGGTGTCTGTAGGTGAGCGCTCAGCAGGAGGCGGCGGGAGTCCTGAGCTGGAACTGAGGGAAGGCTTGGGTGGTCTGGGAGGAGGCACTACATCTCCCCCGCTTTCTGAGCCTCCTACCCCTGTGTTCGATACTGTGCGGGGCACTTGGTAGGTGCTGTTTGCACCGGGTGTGGGCGGGATGTCGTAACTGATAGAAACGTTGCGCATCTGTGTCTCCACTGAGGGCTTCCGTGTCGGCGTGTTGAAGACATAAAGGTCAGAGGCATCCGCGCCGTCTGGATGAGCCGGAGGGGAGGAGGCTGACTTGGGGAGCAGCACAGTGTCCTGGGAGTAGCTGCGAGGAAGATGATAAAAGCCGCTGTCAGTTGAGAGTGAGGCACCGCGTGATGGAGGCGAGTCATAGATGGAAGGGGCGGACACAGGAGTCTGGTGCGGTGGGAAGAAGCCATTGTGTGAGGTGTGTTTAGCCGAGGAAGTGGAGGATGTAGGCGTGCGGTGAGATGGAAGGTTGTCATTCAGGTCTGTCTCTGAAGAGGTAGACTTGGAGCACTCAGCATGAGCTCTGATAACACAATACACATAAACAACAGACAATTAATACCCAAAGTAAAATATGTTGATTTGCAGATCACACAGTCACAGTAAGCCAAAAACACTAGTACACAAAAGCTATGTTAGTAACTAAGTCATATCCAGGCAGCTTTTATCATTAATCTTTTGCAACTCTTGCCATGTCAGCACGCTTTTGTGGATAAAGTGGAAGACTGAGGTTCTTGGTAACTGTTTCTAAACATGCAGGAAGTAACACAATTATTACACTGTTAGGCAAAACATCCAAGTCTTCTTCTGATTAGACGGATGGCCTTTTGCTAAACAAATGCAACCTAGATTTAATAACCGTCATTTACATTTACAACATTTACAAGTGTTTGGAGAGCTGTCTTCCATGCGTGTGCAACACTCCACACAAGCAGGCAGTTCCAGCTGGATTGGCTGGCCACTCACAGGCTAGCCTGTGGAGGAACAGTCTTGCTCTCACACTCCTCCAGGAGCAAATACTCCTGGTCCCCCTCCAAGAGAGAGTGATGCTCCACTGAGCTACACACAGCATACGGCAGAGACAAGGACAGGAGTGGCAGTACAGTTGAAAGTATACAAAAAGAATAAATGGCTTGGAAACAACACAGAAATGCTTAGCTCACCATGCGACACTCCAACACAGCGAATATTGAGACTTGAACCTATAAAAGAAGCATATTCGGACAGTCTCACCTGCTGGGTTCAGGCTTTTTGCTCTCACAGTTAGCAAGCCACAGGTAATCCTGGGGCTCCTCTGAACTGGACTGTGAGTCCAGGTGTCGCACGCTGACTGGCTGGTAAGGGGCCGGCACATTGGTAAACACTCCTGGACCTGGGTGTGGGGCGTTTTCCACCACCAGTCCCATGGCGGACTGGTGAGCAGCTTTTGCTGCATCTGGAGGACAAAGAAGCGAAAGCTGAGAATAACTCCTGTCAAAACTTAATGTTATTTAGTGAGTAGTACACAGAACTAAAGAGTGAAATACAGTAAAGCTGTCTCCATAACTGACCACAGAAGGTCAGGGCACTGCCAGTGAATTAATGTCTAATCAGCAAAAAAAGGGACAATTTAATGAATGACTAAGATTGATTTCTTACACTGATCACACAACTAAAATATGGCCACAAAAAAAAAAAAAATGCCAATAAGACCTGTCACATGTGGCTCAGCAGATGTCAGTAAATGCCTGCTTCACAGTTTAAGTCCAACACCAGCAGAGCACATTAGCATTTCTGCTACATTTCCAGCTGTTTATTCAACTTTGACTCCGCATGCATTCGCAGTCACTGACGAAGGGCAAGTTGCTGCACCTACTGTGGGCCTGTGAAACCCACTGCAAGTGAAAGAGAGGCCAGAGATGGTATTAAGCACAAAGTAAAAAGTAAACTGTATGTGCCAATGTCAACCCTAGCAAAGTAAACTTGGACCCAAGCTGTTTCCTAGCAACCCAATTCCAACGTAACGCTCAATTGTTTCCATTCACGCTGACACTACGTCAACTTTGCGCCTGTATAATGTGTGAACTTGAGCAGCTGATGTATGTACACACATTCTAACAAACAGATGTGTATCCCTCTACTGTGTATATCAAACCAAACCTCAAATTAAGGTCGTTAGCCTGCAGCTAAAACACTGTTACTGACTGACCCAACAAGCCACAACAACCTACTACAATCACGATAACCTCACTTGCTTCTTAGGCAGAAATCCCACAGGAAATAAATCCAAATGCAGCACACTGCCCAGCATGAGGCCAGGAACACCGGCACAAGCAACTCATGTCAAATTAAAGCAGCCGGATGCCACCGATATCGCGACTCTGTGTTAGGCTCCATCATTTATTCGCCCGAATAAAAGCTTTGTGTCGACAGTCTACTTTCTGTTTTTTGCTTTCCAACAAGCTACTCCTCAGACATCATTTTTAAAGGTCTCTCTGCTTTCCCACATGATGAGCTACTAAACAAACCTGCTGCTCAAGCTGATTGTTCTACTGCACTCAGAGCCAAGATAGCTGATGCGTATATGTGTTTTCATTCCACATTTCTCTACTTTTTTCTCCTTTTTCACAGCTCTCCTCCCACACTCTTCTATAACTGATGTGGTTTTATCTCATGCAAGGTCCCCGAGTTCTCTTCTTTTAAAAGTCAGTTTCTCTCTTTTACGTGCATCATTTGCTCCTCTCATCTCCTCCGCTATGTCCTTGTCTTTTTTGTTTTTTGACATTTGTTTGTTGAAGCTTTAAGTGCTGATTCATACAGGAAACGGGAAAATCCCCTCTGCGTGTACTAATCTATACCTCCTACACTCGCTCTGAGAGCCTTCATTCCCCTAGCCCTACTAATGTTCCCTGCCCAGCTATGAAGCACTCTACTGTGGCCACACCCACACGCGACAGAGGAGTGAGAGTTCTGTCTCACATGCAGAGAAGTGCAAGCAAGCACAAAACAGAGAGCCAGGGACATTCTTTTGTACTGAGCGGTGCAAGGGTATCTGCAAAGATATCCGTTTTTACACCCAGGCTCTCCTTTAACGGTCTTACTATGAGTTCGTACATCAGGGTTTTAAAAGCATCTACAGAAAAGGTGCCATCAGTGTTGTTATCATGGTTACCCTGCAACACTAGCTATTTAACAGAGCTTGAAGCATAGTCACACTTTGGAGAGAATGACCTTGGAGGAGTATAATCAGTGACTCAGTTGCCAGGTTTGAAAAGCACCTTTTTCAGAGTTGTGTGGCATGTGAAACAGTGAACATGTGCAACGTCTGTGCCAGTTCTCGCCACACTAAAAATGCTCAGTGCTTCGCTGATGAAGTCAAGAAACTATAGAAGACATTTAGACAATTAGTCTCAAAGGCAGAGCGACAAGAGAGGGAAAGAGGAGTGTTCAAGGGAGAGAGAATTAAAACCAGATAAGAGGAAACGAACGAAAGAAGGCCAGAGAGAGTGACAGGCGTACAATGCTTTTATTATCCGGTACTGGGGGGAAAAAGGAGTAACGTGAGCCACAATACCGCACAAAGTTCAACACATGGATCATTAGACCTTCGCTGAGAACTATGCTGAATAGAGACCTAGAGACATTTAACTGGTTCTATTAGTTCCTTCAGAAAGAAAGATGCAGACCTCTGTAAGGTACAACAGTGACATCCAAAAGAGACCCATCAAATGTAAATCATTTATCCTCTACCTTTATCATGTATTGCTCAGCAGTGGTGATAAATTGGTGTCATGGCTAAAAAGAATCCCCTGCTGCTCCATAGCATCTTCACCATGTCCAGGCACATTGTTGAGAGACACCAGCGTGGACAAATAGTGATTTCCAAACTATCCTGTTGTCATCTTCTAACAGGGGACTCCTTTGACCACTAAAGCTGCAGTTCTTACCTGCAGAAACTTGCATGGCCATGCTATAGTATCGTTTTGCCTGTTTATGCTGTTGCCATGATATACTGAATCTCACTTTTAAAAAAAAAAGCAAAAGGAGAGGTGGTAGATGTTGTTAATACGCTAAAAATTATTCATTGCCGTCCAGTGCTACTACGCTTCTAGTTACTAGGTATGTACATGTGCATTCTATGGTTATAATGAGATTAGGATTCTAAAAATGGGTTGCTTTAGTCCGATGCTGGGTGGCTGCAAGCCAACATGATGATGTGAAAATATCCGGTGCAGATACGAGGGCCTAACATGTGCCTGTGTACCACTTTTGGTGGCTCAATTCCTGATGGTCTAGGGGCAGTTTGTGGACAAAGAAACACACAAACATGCAAACTGAGATTTTGGGTATTGTGGTGAAACATATAACCAGGTTATCATTTCTGATCTAGGGATGTACTTAAATAAATCACAGCCTGTGCCACAAATGTAACAAAATCATCCTATTTCAAATATCAACAGTTCAAAGTAAACTTCTTCAGATTTCTACCTCAAAGATACAGAATATAAATATATACACATAAATATCACTGTGTAACCTCGACAGTGACGCAAAGTATCAGTGTCGATAGTGCCCGAACAGAGTGATGTGTGGCTAATTGTAATTACCGTCATCGGTGGGGTTAAAACCACAAATGTCGCAGATGTGGCGGACCCACTTATTCATCTCGTCTTCGGTGTCAGCCACCAGATAAAAGATGCGGTCAAAGGTTTTGATGTCGAATATGTAGCTGTTCTCCAAATCTTTCTTGCTGAAGGTCAGACCGGCATCCACCTGAGGGAGAGCAACCGACACAGCTTAGCTTAATGTGGCATCAGCCAAGGAAAGACTAATAGAGCTAACCAAAGAAACAAAAAAATGGGAAAATTTATTAAAATGATCCTTTTTAATAAAGAGAATTTGCAAAACTAATCTAAAAGGTAACTGCTCTCTAAGCAACAAATTAAATTTGGAGCGCTAGAACCAGCACTTAAACTATTACGCTAAAACATTTGTACACCGCAGTCACATAAAGGCCATTTTCATTATTTTACACTGATTTTTAAGGACAATTAAATTTATCTTGGATATTCATGCAAATACATCAAAGTGAAATCATGCAAACCTGGATCTATTCAAGATCGTAATAATTTATATAACTTATGCAATAAAACTACAAGGCAGAAGTAAAAGGGGAGCATACCTGTTCACACAAGTTGAGGTCAATCACACGAATGGGCTTCTTGGCATGGTCATTCTTGTAGTACTCCAACACGTCTGGGTCGCCTGTCAGACGGCCACTGCGAAGAACAAACCACCGCTTCTTCCATGCCTGCAGGGTGAGCACAGAAATGAGGCCAAAGGTTACATGTGTGTTCTCACAATGACTTCTCCGTTCCCAGATGACCACAGGCTGGCCAAATGCTGTACTTCTTCAGTTTAGCCACTGTGTCCTAGCATAGCTTGTGTCTTTGTGTGCATTCTCCACCAGCTGCACTGCCCTTGCTAAAAGAACAGTGAGAGCCAGAGGGAAGAGGCCCGCAACCAGAAATATGTGTCTGGGATAACCAGAACAAAAGCCACATAGTTTGGTCTAGCACCCTGGCTGCAGTGAACAACCAAATCTATAATAAGAAACGGCCAATTAGGTCCTCTCATTCAAATCCAATTTATTGTCTGTGAGAAAAAGACATCGCGTAGCAGACAAAGAGTTCAAATTCAGACACAGGGAGTGGGAAAAAAAGACATAAGCAGACGAGAGCTCCGACTTCAGCACTGTAAATAAAGGGTTGAGCAAGCAATCTAGTAATATAATCCTTGAATATATTAAGGACATTAATGAAACAATGGAATG
Organism: Oreochromis niloticus; assembly: GCF_001858045.2. Taxonomy (NCBI): domain Eukaryota; kingdom Metazoa; phylum Chordata; class Actinopteri; order Cichliformes; family Cichlidae; genus Oreochromis; species Oreochromis niloticus. The sequence goes on along the minus strand of NC_031971.2, from coordinate 16,687,829 downwards.
AGACCATGGGAGGCTATCTACCATAATTTAATGCATCAGTAATAAAGTGTGATGAAAACATTCCTTTGTGCCACTAATTCCACGTACAGTTCATCTGTAATCATGATTAGCTCTTGCAGATATACGATATGTAAGACTGCCAGCTTCATCACTATGTTAAAGTGACAGTTACTGTGATTCACTGCTAGGTGGCCTTTTATAGCATTATTCTTCAAGCCATAGTATATCTGTAATATTTGGAATACGTGCAAGAGCGGTTACACTTGTGGCAGCAAATATTTTGATTGGGTCATTCATCCTGGACTTTCTCTGTTTGTGTGTGTGCGCCTGTCCACTCGGAGCCTCGCGTTCACTCATTGATGACAAAACTCAGTGCCATTCATACCCAAGTGGAGCAAAGTGCGGCATTACCAGGCACAGGAAGTTTAACCCCAGCATTAGTATGACAGCATGCATTCAAACTCCAAGGGTGCTCATTCACACCAGAATCGCAGATATTTGGACAGGGTGTTGCTCCGTCACTGACCCCAAAAGCCTGGATCAGATATCGAGGATCATTCACCAAATGTAGCATGGGGGAAGCTAACCTAAGGTAAGCATAGCAGCAGCAGTTAGGAGGTATTCCACACCTGGTACACCGACAGCTCTTATTTGTATGTTTGCAGTTAATTAAAAACAACATTTTCAAAGTGAAGCGACATGACTGAAAAGATGCTTTCTGTCTCTCTCGCCCACTTTCACTCCCAATATGTTGGTTTGTTACAAAGCTTTTATTTTAGTAACTTAGCATGCTGTCCTCAACTCAGTTAAATAATATTTCACTCAGGCTCTTTGGCAGCTCCACACGCGACTTGTGTTTGTGAAGAGGAAAAAATGTAAATAAATATATTTTATTTATTTACATTTTATTTTTAAGTGAGTAAGCAGTTTACATCAAACATGAGGAATTAACAAATAAGGATTTCAGCTTATTAACCCATGTTCTGATTATTATTATGGAACTCTTTTGTCCAATTACCCCAAATACTGTTGCTTATCCACCTTAACTTACTATTGGCTTTTCCCATAAGGTGCTCTTATGCATCTAAACCTGTTGTCTTGTTGTCTTGATAAGGGATCCTCCGATACTGGCGTCTGCTGATACTGATTCAAACACAGTTTTAAGTTAAAGGCTCTCATCTGAGGCTAATCCTTTCAGTGCATATTAAGCTCATGCCTATGGTAGTAAAAAGTGGCTTAAAACAAAGAGGGGAGAGCTGCAGGAGCAGGGCCGTCCATTTTTTTTTAAAACTTTTGTGTTTTACTTCTTTATATTTCTTCTTACTGCAGATTCTGAACTTGTTTACATATCTGGCATAGCTGTCATATCATGGGTTTTAGTTGTGAAGATAAAGGTAACTAAGAGTCAGGGGCCCACTTGGGTGTTTAAACAAAGCCAAAGGAAGGATTGCTTTGTCACTGCATTCAACTCTATTTAGTTTTACTAAAATAAACACACAGACACACATAAATGCTGAGTCAAAGAAGTCATGCTCTCTTGCTTTTGTTGAGTCATGGCAGCTGAAATGAATGTTTGTTTTAGAGCTCAAAATAAGCTCTCTGTGAAATTATTAGTGAGAATTGCCTAAGACAGAAAAGGCGATTTTGTAGAGGACAGAGGATTTGTGCAAAAATGTTTCACTTCCTTTTACTGCTAAAGCCAGGGGGCGAGAAAAAAAATGGACTTTCTTTTCTTTTTTCAAATATTTATTAAATGTGTTGTAACACCAAATGGAAACGGCCAACTCAACAACAGAACCTCTCTGAGTGATATTTGAAATGTGAGTTTAAAATGGCACACGAGATCTAGTAGACAAACCACCACCACTGAGATCAAACAGATAAGGAAGCATACCAGCAGAGTGTGAGGAATGCAAACTAAAGCTTTGTTGTTGCTGTTTTGGAGTAAGATTTTGACCCTATTAACAATGCTCTGGCCTTGTTTTTTCAACCCTCTGTTGTTTTTCCATCCACAGGGTGTCCTTTGTTAGTGGGCCAAGCGCCACACTGAGACGGCATGAAGAGCATCAGACCTTTCCCTACACCAACAGGATGAGCAAACAAGCAGACCTGCAGAGCTCTTGGATTTTCAATTACAAGCACACAGATATACAAGAATCAGACTGAAACGTTTAACAAAGAACATTCACATCACACACTTGCATAGTGCACTCATGCATGCAGCCCATGTTTCATACACTCTAGTTCAAAAGGCCTGCATTATATAATCACAAACACACCCACACAATCCGAACTGAGGCTTAAACCTATTAAACCTACATCCTTTGAGATAGGCCCACTTAAATATCAAATTTAAGTACAAAAGCTTGGGTGGTGAAAAAAAAGGAAGGAAAAAAACAAACAAAAAACACAACGCTCATGTGCCCGTGCTGGTTTGACGGAGATGGTGGGTGTGGAGAAGGAACCTCTCTCTCTCTCTTCCATATGACAAAGCAATCTTGGGTCAGGTTACCCTGCAGGGAACAGAAGGACCAAGAGCTTGGGTTACAGCGAGGCCAGGCCCGCCCAGGGAGAGAGTGTTGACAACTGAGTAAGTCGTACACACTCAAGACACGGGCAAGTGAGACCTGGTCCACAAAACTGCTTCACAGCCACAGAGGAAAGTTCTTTTTAAAGATATGCACCATCCATCCATCCATCTTCTTCCGTGTATCCGGGACCGGGTCGTGGTGGCAGCAGCCTAAGCAGAGAAGCCCAGACCTCCCTCTCCCCAGCCACCTCCTCCAGCTTGTCCAGGGGAACACCAGGACGTTCCCAGGCCAGCCGAGAGATATCATTTCTCCAGCGTGTCCTGGGTCTGCCCTGGGGCCTCCTCCCGGTGAAAATATACACAGGACCGATAATTTACGTCATGAAAGAAAATTATAATAATAACAACAGACAAATATGTCACACAAGCAGACAACATCTGCAATTCCTGCACAATGACGACTCAAACATCCAACAACAGCATGAGATGTCACTGCCCATCTTAACAAAAATGTGCCTTCTGTTTGAAAAACACACTTGAAGTCCTTTATTACAATAAATGATAATAAATATGTTAAAGCACCTGTCCAGAGAATAAAAGTACTGAAAATGTACTGAGTTATTATATCAGTTAAAAGATTTATGATTCAGTCCTGGGACATTGTTAAAATATAATCATTTCAAACTATGTATTTACAGTATAACAACAGATGCAAACACAAAAGCCAGCTTTAAACCTATACGCAATACTGTGTTATGGGCCAGCCACAGTTAAAAGCAGTAGTTAGTGTTGCCATGAATCCGCGCGCAGTGTTTCTGCACTGCCACATTAGCATGGTCACACACTGAAGTGGTTCTAGGAGGACAAGCTGTGTGGTAGCTAGAGCATCTCTCCTCCATCTGTGGGATTTCACACAGTTTTTCTTATGCACAATTATAAACACTCGCACTGTTTTCTACCAAAGATCTGCATCGCCCAGCCAGCCCTAGGCATATGAATAAAAATAAACACCTACATAGTTAATAACACACAAATGAAAACACCACCCAGGGTCTTCGCATCCCTGACGGCCAGCTCCTCACAAAGCTCCTCACTCACACCTCATGTCACTGGCATGGATGCATAATCATGTTTATGCACACAAGACAACATGAAAGAAGTAAAAATCAAATCAGTGCAACCAACTGTGGAATATATTCGCAGGAACTGCAACAAAGCAGTTAAAATCCATGCAGTGGTCAGTAATCACATTTCTCATTTACCTCCTACCAGATTGAAACGATTTAAGATCTAAGTGTGTTAAAAACATTAAGTGTTCCTTTTTTAAAAGTGCATGGGGAGCGACAGTGTAGTCAGGCACTAGACATGAGTTTCCTGTGGATTTTAACTTTACGTAAATTGAATACAACAATGCTACAAGTAATTGTCTTAGGACGGGTGATGTTACCTCCAATAAAATATCAGATGAAAAAGAAAACAAAATATATAAAAATTCTGCACATCCTTGTCGTTAGTGCATATACATCACACAGACAAAATTGTCAACACAAGCACAACAACACAAGAGTGCAAGGCCAATTGATTGCTGCCCACCATTACCCACCTCCTGTGGATGCTGATGAAGACTAAGATGGGGTCTTTAGTCCTGCTTTGTGGTTCGTATAGTCCATAGTAGCTGCTGCTTTGTTCAATTCATGGCTAAATCCAAGTTGATCTAAGACTGCTTGCAGTGCCTAATAACTGCATGATCTCTGCATGTCTATTGCAGCATTCTCTAAATCACTATCCTAGTCTGAACTGTTAAGTTCACCCAACGATCACAGAGCCCGCTTCAGCTTGTAGAAGTCTAGTGTTCGTGGCTCCGGGGCTGGGAATGGGACAGCATAGGACGATGCTGGATCGGGATGGGGAGGGCTCCCTTGGCATGGCAGCTGTGCCTGCTACCCGCGGTTCATCCCTCACCCCGTTTTCTCCAAGTAAGCCTTCTGATAGGATGGGACACAGGAAGAGACCCTCCATTTGCCCACCCAGGGCCTGGAGCCTACTAGGGGCAGACAGAGGGGGCATTGAGGGGCTCACTAAGATGATGACACAGGAAGGGAGGGTGGGAAGTTTGAAAAGAGATGCCAACTGAGTGGAGTCACGCTGCCGTCAGAGCCCTCCTGACCCAACATCACTGAGAATGACGGAGGCAAGGGTGGGGGAGAGAAGTGGAGAAAGGGCATAAAGTGGGGGGAAATCTGCAAATGTTAAAGTCCTATTTAAGTCCACAAAGAGAGAAATGGTGAAAGACAAAGATGGAGATATTAGCTGTATCTTCTACCATTAATCACAGCAGAGGGTAGGCCTACCCTAGATTGTATTTATTGCGCAGCGCCTACCTAAACACATAATATCAAGATGTCAGAAAGAGCTACATGATTTACCCTAGAGCAAGCTATAATCAGAATTCCTTAGATGGGTCTGTGGAGGGACCAGGACTCCTCCTCTCAACCTGTATCTCTATTCTGGTCTTCTGAGAGCATATACGAAACCAGCCTGCACCTGCAGACCTCTGATGGTGGAGGCTGCAGCCTACGACGAACTGTAGCTTTTGCTTTATTCATCCCTTTTTCTTTTTTGTTTTTTCAGAAATGTCAGTCTTTTATTTTGTAGTATGTTAACCCAACACAGGCAGTTTGAGCTTGTTTATGTGGAAAGTGGAAAAAACTTGAAGGAGTCTGGAAACATTCCCACTGCACTGGAAGCAAATTAGACAAACTATGCCTTTTAGGCATTGATTGGTATCGATGCTGACACTATCCCCTGTTTCAGCTTGTTGGCATTTGCTTGTGTAATATTTCAGCATCTTACTTCTATGCCAACACATGAAATAAGCTAGCTGGGGAAAGTATTGCTAGTTATCAAGCTATGCCAAAGTCCATAATAGAGGAAGAAATGACTGAACCAAAATGATACCACAGTGTGTTGATTAAAGACTAAGCTCCCAAATGCAGTAGGATTTAAATAAATACACACTTCTGAGCTATGTGCTTTTGCCTGCTGCTGCCAAACCTGACTGCATGCTGAAATAGTTCAGAGTACAAGAATTTGATGTAATTTATTACTCTGAATTTGTGAAAATAGCTGCTAGTGAAGCACCCTGCCAATGACACTCAAGCTCCAGCAACTCCAGCTTTACTACGCTTAAAAGGCTAATTGTGCTTCATGGTTTAGATAGCTTAATGTAGCTTTAAAGGCCTTTAAGTGCCCTAATTGCTAATGCAAATGTACTCTCATCACAGGCTGTTAAGCTGCATACTTAAACTCCTCCATATGTCTAATGGTAAATGACAGAAAGGAAGGCCTATGTGAATATACAGTTGCACATAGGCAGTCGGGATATTACATAAGGCTGTTTGTTCAGGACACAGTCAGGTGTGCCGTCTCACTAATAAATCTGTTGGACAACATGTGAAGAGTTATTTCTGCTTCAGGGAGAGTTTGTCAGTGTTTAACGTGTGCCGATCAGTGGTAATGCAAGAACAAGTTGTGACTATTTTGCATATTAAATGCAGTGTACCAAAGTCAATTGTCAGGAGGCCAACAGGACACTTACAATAACTGATTACAACACTATGCTGAAGGGCTGCACCCTCTGACTGAAACAAATAAGCAGTGCTTTTATTACCACTACTTTAGTGAGAGCAGCCAAACGCTCAACCAGAGGAAAAAAGACCAAAATACACCTTACTACTACTACTACTACCACTACTACTGGTGGACTTAATGGTTCCAAAGTTGTGAACCTGAGGCCATGTAAATCTGGATTGCCAGCAGAAAAATAAACTTGAATGTATGTGGTGTCAAAAGACAAATAAATAAAATACCAGAAACTAAAAGTACCAGCTCTAAAAGCAATCCAAGTAAAGGTAATGTTAATCCTCAGGATTGGTAACATTACTGAAGTCAAGCAACAGACCAAAGACAAGTTTCAGTCCAACTGACTCATAACATACCTAAGCCTCAAACTGCTGATTTATTTAAAAAAAAAACAAAAAAAAAAACAGTGTTGCAAAGCTGACTCAGCGAAACAGCCAAAGACATAACACTGGGAAAGAACAGTTAACATTTCATTAACGTGCTGTGAATTAAACAAACTCCTAAAACTACAAATTAAAAAACGTCGACCCCAAACACCAGAAACTTTAGGTCCGAGCATTAGCAGCTCTCCAACTAGTAACATTAAATTTGAACTGCCAACTAGCCAAAAGAAAAAAAGAAAGAAAAAGTGCTGCATATGCACACAATCAAAACATCTGCGCACACAGCACGCAAACAAATCCCATTCACTTTCCTGTTTTGGAGGAAAACGGGGGCTGCTGGAGAATACTCTAGTTCTAAATAAATTATGACTGTGAGAATCCAGGGAAATTTATTTGTGCTGTGCTGAACAACAGCACAAATGTTAGTAAGTATTAATATGTCATCCTAAGAACAGTTATTATAAGACGCTGCCTTTAAATTTAATCTCTAACACAGTTCGCAGTAACGTCTCTTCCAGGGTGGCTACTTACTGTGTTTACTTTAGGTCAGACTCAATAGACAAGTGGTGGGAAAAAAGGTGATATTAAAAATCATGTGTTTTGCATAAATTCTTGATCCCCCCAATCTCTGAATCACAGACAGAGTGTGTCAAGTAAAGACTCACAGAGTCACAACGGCCACATTTATAGGAAACACCAGAAATATCCTTTAACATTAATGTCACAATGCAAAGCTGCTTTCACTCTTGGTGTGGCTGTTTTGTCATCGTCATGATCCAAACCACACTGGAGAACAAGGGACACGGTAAAATAAACAAGAAAAAAAAGTGAAACATGCAATCTGAAAGTCAGCTTCCTGGTTGTTCTGTGCACAAACCGTGCCACATTTGTATTCAGCTATATCCTGTTTTTTTCTCCCTAAATTTAAATCCATCTGTGCTGAATTTATTGTCAATTTCAAGCCTCAGCCTCAAACATGTAACCATAACTGAGCCGTGCTGTGTCAAGATTTCACACATGACCTTTGTTGTAAAAAGAAAACTCAGTACCTCCCTAAACTACAGTCAAGTAAACAAGTAAACGTTGTATCTCCTGTCTTGAGCTATTGCGTCATCACCTGTGCAGTTTTCACCTTTACATATAGATCTGTGATTAGCTGAACTCGTTGCACTCAGCGTTAGCTTTAGCTTAGCTCTGGGTGCACAGTTAACACGAAGCAGCATGCGACTGGCTGAGCCATCTGTCCCATCTGAGTGGGCTGCGGGTAAATGACCTGCACCCCAGCTGCACTGACTCATCTCGTCTAGGACAGCTTCTCTGTTTGTTCAGAAAAAGAAGAAGAAGAAAAAAAAACCACAGTGTGAGGTTTAGAGCTGAAGGAGAGATGGGGCACGGGATACGCACGGGGTGAAGCTGAGGGAGAAAGAGAGAAGGTCAAGATTTCAGTGATAATATGAAGAGAAAAAAAAAAAAAACAAAAACAGTAAATGATGCTCTTATCTGCCAAAAATCACCACCAGACTCGATTTTTATGACCACATGGAAAACACATCTCTTATTGGTTATTTCATATGATATAAAAAAAAATCCTTGTATTAGCCTCACACTCACACAATACATCTTTCCACAGCAGGAAATTAAACGTACTACAGTAACCAGTGTGTCCATATTGATCTGTGTACTCTTCAGAGTTGTCTCATTAGAAGGAATAAGGGTGCCTGGAGGGAGGTGAGGGAAAAAAACAACAGATGTATTAGGCGCTCTAATCTTACTTGGTGTTCATGTGGAAAATTATACATGAAATTCAATCCTTAGTGCCGTATTAGAGGATACGTCAATCTAATCCGATTCTAGCTTCAATCCAAACAATTAAAGCCGCTCCCGTGTAAACACTTAAGCATGTCGCGTATCTGAACGAGTATTTCTTCCACTGTTGATATGCATAACTAATATGGAAATTCTTGTGATTAAGTGGAGTCAGAGAAAGGTCACACTACAGCAACACCAAAACAGTAACACTGTTTCGATTTGTGCTGCCAAATGCTGGCCAGTTTTATTTTAATAGTTATCAATTTTTAAATCGAGTTCGGGGGGAAAACAAAAACTGTAGGAGCGAATTTCACAGAGCCCCTGTGACATTTTCAGCTATTTGGGTTAAATGCCTGATTATTATGAAATTGCAATCGCTGACGCAGAAAGGCAAACAAACTACGACAAAACATTTCCATGACACTGCGATCTTACTGAAATGCGGTAAACAAATGCCCAAATTTTTAGAGACCACACTGCTTCCCTGAGTCTCGCTATCACGTCCTTTATACTTTGCTGAACAAAGGCTGTTTTAAGAGAAGAGTGTCAAGAGCGTCAGAGATTTTGGCACTCATGGCCTTGGTGACGAGGTCTGCAAAAGGAGTAGGAGGGGAGGGACAAAAGCTTCTCTATGCTTGGTGCTGCAACTTGTATAAATCAGTCTTTGTTAGTGAGACATGACTGGGATTCTTGCTAAACAGCTATTTTTACATCCCTGAGCACTGCAGAGGGCAGCTAACGTACCAGTAAGAGTGCATGGCCTTTGGCTAAGTGAGGCCGTTCAGCCAACGTCATCTGCCCCTCCGCCTGCTGGAAAGAGAGGGGACCTCCTGGAAAGCTGTGCATGACCGAGGTCCACAGTCAGTGAGCGGTTGCTAATAGCCAGCTAACGCTATGACCAGTGTCGGACTTCCAGGTAAACACTCGTGATTACCCTGGTGAATCATGGTCATGCAAGCTGGAGTATTGTTAGACCAATCTAATGCAATGACCCAACGTGAACAGCTGGCACAGCAGATGGCCAGTGCAACGGCGAGTCCTCTATAAGCATAAAAACCATACAAAAAAAGACAATTTCCTACACAAAGAGCAGAAAGGTCTAGTATATAGGTGTTTTCTTCTAATTATTACTGACAAAGGAGCCTCTTTAATTCTTTTCAGCCATCAAATTAGTAGAATTGCCAACTTTATCAAGATTTTTGTTTAACATTCACTTCACTCAAACATGACACCTGTTAGCAGATAGCAAAGACACAGTGGAGAGTAGAAAAGTTAGGATTAGGAAAAGTTGGGATTCTAAAGAAGACTTTCTTTGTGTCTCACGGCTGCTTCACTAAGATATTAAAAGACATTCTTAGCTTTAATGTTGAAGTTCTAACAAAGACTCTACCAATACGTCTTTGCCTCCGTCTTAATATTTAATCTTATCTGCTGCCATGTCAGTTAAACCTGACAGAGCACAAGCACCGAATGACAGGACATTAAGTTTGGACTGAAATTCTGATTAAATCAGCATTCAAGTTGGATCTTGGTGAATTACAGATTATGAGATTTTCTCTAAATGTCTTCTTGAGAAATTGTTTTTAGAGACAGCCCAAAGAAGGATGTCATTAATGTTTTAAACCCAGCTCTTTCCTTGTATTTCATTCTAATTTAACCAGACTGCATACATAAAAGAAGGCACAAAGAAAGCTTCTTTTTCTTTCATGTTTCACCTTTTGCTGCTGTGAATGGATCCAACAGGCTTCATTTCAGACTTCAGTTTTATACATGGATCCATAAAATGAGCAGGGATTGTTATTGCGCCTTACAAATAAGCTTTGATGGCCTAATGAAAACTCATTTTCCTGCAGCACTGGTGTATGAAGGAAAAAGATGATTTTCAGGTACAGTATTCCAGTTACGCTGTATGGCAAGGCTCCTAGCCCAAATATCATCAAGACTGGAAAAAAAAAAAAGATTTATAAACAATTACAGTACAGGTTGTCCATGACTGGCTAAAAATAGTGCCCCTACCTTGGAAGCTGCACATCTGTAGTACAAAGTTTCTTAGCAGTATTCTGGAGTATTTCTTGATGGTGAATTAGTGCATGTGGCGCTGTTGTTGTTGTTGTTTGCGCCTTTTGCCTTTATCATGTGGTGCAGTGTGTGTGAGGGTCTGCAGTTTGTGACCTCTCCCTCCTCCGACTTCCTTTTCAGTGTAATCAGGTTGTCCCAGACCTTCATAGCTGCCATTTCTAAATCAGTGGGGGTGGGACCAGGAGAGCTGCAGTATGTGCTACGCTCACAGAAATATGGAAGTACCACAACGTATTCCACTTGATATTCAAATAAATAAATAAATAAATCTCGGTGTAACTATTTTTACTTTTACAGTTTATCGTTATTCAGCTGCAACACACTGCATAATGTTCATTGTCTGCATGAAACCCATTAAGTGATAATTAAGACAAAATGTCAATAATTATTCAACAGGGACGTCAATATCAGCATCGTAAATTTGATTATATACACAAATATTAAGAAAGCAATATGTAAAGTGACTCCATGGTTCGGTGTTTAACGTGTTCACCTTCCATGTGAAAGATCCCCAGCCCAAGACTGGCAGGACACACAAGCCCTGCCTCTGTGGTCACACACACAAGCCCTGTCTCTGTGGTCACACGGCAGCGTAGTCGTAGTGCCGATTGCAAACCGGGATAAATAGAAAGATTGCCGTCAGGAAGAGCATCCGGTGTAAAATCTGTGCCTTATCAACCCGTTGTCGCAACCCGTTGGGAAAAGAGGGAGCACTTGAAGGGTACCTTTTACATCTACTTGAATATTTAAGTAAAAAATAAAGACACTTGATTGTGACAGTTATGAAAAAATATGGTAGCAGCTGCAGCTCTTCTGAGCAGTGCACATAGCATGATTTCCTCCTGAAAAGTTGTTCGACACAGTAATGCTGGAGAGTTCCATCTACCTGCAATCACCACACTGTGTGCCTTAAAGTCAAAGCATGATTTATGGCCAGTTTTAACAGCACATTTACCCAGACTATCCCCCTGTGTGATGATGGATATTCAGGATCATTTGTCCTAACCAGGATCTTGCTTGAAAAAGAAATATATGAAAATATGTTTTCTAACGCTTCATGTTGTTTTTCCTGGGATAAGTTTCACACATAAAGCCCCGCCCCCAGTTTACAGCAGTGAAATATTAATTTTTTCATTTCCATTCCTAATCAAAAGTCTATCCGTAAGTCATCATTTTACGGGCGTCGCAGTCTTTGCATTTCTTTTTCTGCGGTAGAATCTGAAGACTGCATCCTCTTCCCTGGATCTGAGCCCCCCCGCTTCCTGTGGAGACTTTATGATTTGGTTTCCCATCTGCACTCTCAATAAAAAGAGGTCAGAGATGCCACAGCGTGCATAGCTTTCTGTACTCGCCTCCTTCACAAAACCACTACCACAGTAGAAGGCAGACCCCAAATGCTTCTCCCAGTGCTGCCAACATACCTTGTCGGTGACTGGAGGTCAAGAGACAACAAGGAGTGATGTCTCACTCCAGTGTGTTTTCTATGTGGAACAGGCTAAGTGTAATTATATTAAGATGATAATAATTATATGATAATTAAAGCAACTTAAAAAAAAAAATAGTAAAAGCATCCTTGGTAGCTAGGCAACAGTGGGAAAATGAATATAGAGCTATCACAAGCATTACCTTACTGCAGATATCAGACGGTGAGAGAGGTTTGCTCATGCTGAGCTGTGGGTTTTGTGCTTTACAATAACGTAGCTCTAAGCAGTGCAACAGTGAGAGTGTACGTGAGTATCTTAACAGAGTCACCTGTTAAACTACTGTGACTGATCCAAAGGGTTACAGCCAAGTTACGCGGGCTACACGAAGTGCAACGCCACAGTGCATCAGCGATGTATGCGAGCAGTACACTAGATGGATAAAAGCTGTCACTCAAATTAGACTGCACCAGAAACACTAGTTTGTTAAAATAATAACAATTAATATATTTTGTGAGTGACAGCACCTAACAGCAGTTTATTGTACAAATGACCAGAAACAGCCACATTCGGCACAGGCATGCTGACATTGCCCTGCAAAAAACAACAAAACAAAACTGCAATGTTGGGATGAGCAGGGACGAGAGTTGGCTGAGATTTTGGGTAAAATTTATTTGAGCATCTGTTTAGCCAGTTTTTCTTTATTTGATTGAACTGATCGAGCTTTGGTAAAGTGGATATGTGATGTAAATTAGCCATGTGCTGCTGATACTCATGCTTTCGTAGTCATGTGGAGCTAATGTCTGTGAGCATAAAAGCTGGTTGTAAAGCATGCTAGTCTGACCAAATTTTAATCCGGTGTGAACTGAAAATACACGAGAATAGTTGAGTTTATGTTTTTGTTAACTGACAAAAGTTGTTTTAGCGTTACCATATTTTATATATTTTCATTTAAGTGCATTCAGTTCAGCCAACAGCCCGAAACAGTTTGATATTTAATTTACTCCCAAGAAGCAAGCAGCAAGCTGTCATGATGGAGAAGGAAGACGCTGGAGAGTGTTTAGCATTTTCACTGGAAAAATGATTAACTAGTGATTGAAGATATGATCTATTCAACTAGTCATTTTAGGTATTACAATCAGGAGAGATTCAATTGTCCAAATAAATTATATCAAAAGAAATGCACAATTCAGTGACCTGCCGTGCTGAGAGGCCAAAGACGGGAGAGGAAATTAACAAAGAGAAATACAAAACAGAGCTAAAGATAGGACCACCCAGGCAAACAAACTGAACTACAATACTAGCTTATGTGTGTGTCCTACTGAACCTTTGAATGCTCATCTTAGAAACACCCACCCACCCCCCCCCCCCCCACCCCCAAAAAAACTCCCAACTGGTTCTTAACTTCTCAATTATGAACCGTTACCACAGCATAGCCATGCTCCCATCTCAGAGTCAACCTCTTCATTTCTCTCTTCTCCAAGAGAAAACAAGAACCATCACATCGTTCCTTTGTATGCAACTACCCCATCTTCCCACACAGGTCAAAAAACACAACAGTGAGAATCCCAAGTCTCAATTCTTACAGAAGAGCCAAAGTTCAAGACCAACAATTCACAAGAAAACAGACATTTCACTTTTAATTTACTGCAAATGACTAACCTTGCATGCATTAAAGTTCTCTGTGTTATTTATTTATTTTATTTTTATAACATGTGTTCAGTTCCAGACATTTTTCAATATATTTCAGCAAAGTTTTATGACGAACAGCAGAGACAAATCTGGACGGGTATAAAGCAATAATATTGATGAATTTTGTGCTTGCTCATTCTGTGGTTGCACATAGCTCTGTACAGACAACAATGATATTTTTTATTGTCACTGCAATATGAGCCTACACCACGGACTCATCAGAAAATGTTGCCTGAAATGCAGCGAATCAGAAACGTCATCTGAGTCACGCATGTCGTGCCAAAATATTCAATGTTACTCAACAAAGCCCATTCAAAATTTCCTGTTATTTCTTCATTTGGTGGGGATAGGCCCAAAACATAAAACAATAACCTATCTAAGTAGCATATCTATTAAAGTCAAAATATAGGGCCTATATTAAACAATGTGCATTGAATATTTTCTTTTAACTGTGCAGGTCTTGCATAACTGGGATATTTCAGTTCTTTAAAATGTAAACAGCAATGAATCATCTGCAATATTCAAATATCAATAAGGAGATCATTAAAGATGTTATCTTGATGTTATCGACTAAATTTCATGGCTTTTTGAGCTTTATAAAGCTTTATAAGTTGAGCACATGAAATTTCACACTAGAACAGGCTGGAGACACGTGTAATTATTCTGAAGCTCAATATTTCAATATAAGAATGTCCTTAAGAAACAGTTTTAAAATGCTTAATTACAAATGATAATATCGAATTATTGCACAACCAAATAGCAAGCTAATGGGGATCTGTGCAGAAACGTGTGCAGCAGCTAGAGCCAGCCTGGGTAGAAGCTGTTAAGACCAAACAAACATGGCGACATGGCAGTTGTTTTATGCAACTGGGCATATATTATGAAGCTACCACTTGTGCATTCCAGCTTTGCCAGAAATAAACTGGTTAACAGACATCTGCTGTGTACAGTAAAAACAGAACGTGCGCTCTTCAGCAGTGCGCTGACCCATTAGGAACATCTACTGCAGGATCAAAACATGCCAGTTCGCTTCCTTCCCCATCAACACAATCAGTCATTCCCTCCCTCAATCCACCATCCTTCGGTCACTTTGCTTTCATGTGCAGCTGTGAAATTCTCACCCAGCCAGGCGCCATCTGACCCCAGCCCCAACAATCTACGGTAGCGGTCCAAAGAACACAGACCCCGGTAGTCATACTGCTATCTTTGCAAATAGCGCACACAAAGATGAAAGACCATCTGAAGGGCAAACAGGTGTTCTTCATTTATGGGCTTTCACAGGTGACCTAATAGCAGGATAACATCATGATTCTTCAAACTCTATTACCTCAAAAACTACTATGACTTAAAGCAAAGACCACAACCACCTAGCCATAACTTCAAATACACAGTAGGACAATCTGAAACAACTAAAAGATGGTAATTTTTTTAAAGTGTGGCATGACCTTGAACTTTGAGGGTGAAACAAAAAAGATCTACAAATGAAACGGTAATGCTTACCCAGGTTTGCAACAGCAGGCAGTTTGTTCTCTGTAGCTTTGTTGAGGATGTGCCCTAAACCAACTGCGTGGCCCTCGTCTCGTGTCCATGCAGCCCAGGACCACAGTACCCCTGTTACTCCTTTGGCTTGGATAGGCAGCTGTGCATTTGCTGTCGTTTCTGCACTAACTCTTCCTCGCAGGGCGGAGACAGGAACTCTCAGCCAAGCAATCATCCCATATCATTCATTAGAGTGTGCTCCGACAGCAGGAGGGAAAGACCGAGAGAGAGAAAGTGAGAGGGGGAGATGTAACAGATGAGAGCGCGAGGAAGAGAAGAACCGATAAGCAGCTCTGAAGAGTAGCTGAGAGAATGGTGGGTCACCCCAGCCTCACTTTCAGACAGGCTCAGACTTAAACCGTACTCACAAGGTAAAGCATTAACTCCAGTGGAGCGGGTTTAAATATTAACACAGTCTCACATCCTGTATGACTCAAGGAACACAGAAGTGTCAGTAGTTTCCTATAATGTAGGAAACTACATATACATAGATATACATAGTTTTTTTTTTTCATCATACCTAAACCAAATACCTCTTGCTAGGTTTTCCAGGAAGTACGAGTCTTTGTGAAACAGCAAAAAGGAGAGAAAAAACACACACAAAGCAAAATAACATCCCTTTGTGGAAGTTTCCACTTTGTAAGCGCTTTTTATCTTCCTGGTCATCTGTTCCCAACACACAAGCCGGGCAAAAAGATTTCCTGTTTTGCCTTCTTTTGTCACCGTGGCTGTGTTTGGGGGGTGTTTTGTCGGGTGCTAACTTTAGAACCTCGGCTAAAAATTTACCTGTTACCGCAACGGGTAATGTCTCGGCTTCTCCGTAAAAACTACACGGCCCAAATGATGCAACTAGACAGTGATGACTGTCTTCTTTGGAAGCTAATGATTCACTGAGGGCAATTCCTGCGCACGGTGTGCTATAAATGCTATTAACGTCTATGCAGCGGGTAGAGGAAGCAGAGACGGTAACACATCTGCACTGTGAAAACTTTATAAGAGAATTCAAGGATTTGCTCACGTTGCGCAGCCAGTGTTACCTGATACCAATGTGTGGGTGAGAGATTGCATTCAGTATACATATAGTACTTCTCTAGTTATTAAACACAACAACCAAAATGTCCTTGTGTGCAGCCAGAACCAAAGCACAAGCAAGGAAAAAAATAAGTGTTTAATAACCATTTTAGAGTTAAAGACATGGCAGGTGAATTGTGCGGCAGCATGGTCAACGATTTTTACTTCCCAATAAACGGTGCTTGCTATTTCAGGTGGCCTTAAAGTGTCTCTAATGCATTCAAAACTGCTCTTAAAAACAGTTTCTCCTCACACAAGAGCTGTCAGAGCACTCGCTGGAAGTTGCTGCAGTCAATGATAGTCATTTCCTTTGCATAGGCAAAGCTCACGCTTATTTTTAAAGGATTTCCAACACAACTGTGGTCATTTTGAACATGTGGCCCAGTCTATGATAAACAAAAACAAAAAAGAAGAAGAAAATGTTCATTTTCGAGCACTTTTTTGTGATACTCATTCATAACTTACTTTTCAACAAGGCATTTGAGGTTGTTCATTTATACTCAGTTGTTTACATATGACTTATTTAAAGATTAATTGTGCTGTAACAACACATTTAAAAAAAGTTTAGCCATCAGTGATAGTCACAACCATATGGTCCAAATACACAACCTTAAAGTGGGATTTAGGCTACCTAAGAGTCGTCAAACTTCCACCCACTTCCTGTCTTCTATATTTCCTGCGTACTTTACCCCAAGTACAAATTTCAATTTGAATGTCTGATAAATACTTGACTCTATTTCGGACCTACTGCAGAGGGTTAACAAGCTACCGCTGTTTGTTAAATATGCAAAGCAGCAAATCTACAATGACACAAAACAGAATCCTGAATGAGAAGCTAGCTGGTTACTAAAGCGCAATTAATATATCTTTACCTGGTTCTGACGAGTCCAAGCTTAGCTCAGATAAAAAAGAAAAAAACGGTGCAAGAAAGGCAAGGTAACCAAGCTGCTGACCAGCCACTGTTGTCGAGTGAGTCTGGTCACTTTCCTGCCTACCCTACTGACTTCCCTCCCCTCCTCTCACTCCGTCAAGTCTCCAACACCCTGCTCCAATAACCCCTGACCCACAGGAAGTAGACACAATGGACTGAAAATAACACACCACCTCCCCTGGCAACAACTGCCCACCGCAAACCCCCCACTGCACACCATTTCTACACTGCAGAACACCTACAGAACAGGCTGGCTCAAGATAGGTGGGTTGAACCAAAAATATCAGCCACTACTCAACAAGCTGTGCCCACACGCCACAAAGTGCACCGTCCCACTTTGCATTCCAAGCATGACTTCTTTTCTTTTTTTTAAATTCACTCCTGCAATAAAAAGAGAGCCATCGATGATATTATATATTAATATCGTGGATATTCTGGTATATTTATACATCAAGTCTTCAGTTTCACACTACAGCAGGTTGTGCTGCAGACTCATGATGATCCCACTGCACCCCCACTGCACAGTGAGATGAATGACTTCTCCACAGTCAGGACTAAAAAGCATCTGTGAGTGTCTGTGTGGGTGTATGTGTGTAAATGTTAGGCTTATTTGTTATGTTAATAATGCTTGCCCTCAAATGAAGTATACACCAATGAACCCCCGGCAAGATATCTATAAAGATATTTTTATTACTATACTTAAAAAAAATGGTATAAAAAAGAAAAGCTGGGTAACAGACAGCTTGCTGACACTGTGTTACTCCACTGCATGTGTGCATCTAACCCAGTTCTTATCCATGTAGAGGTCTAATCCAATCAGTCCAATGAAAATTATTCCAAATCAGATTTAGTGGCCAGTGAGAGGTTGCCTTAGACGTGATCTAATTAGTCGCTCCCTTGGAAGAGTCTGTCCACTAGGAAATGGCTTGAGATGCCGAACGCAGAGATAAGGAAATGGAGTCTGATACGTAATTCTGTGTGGCTAGTGGTGTTGCTTTCAAAAAAAGTGGTGCCTGGTTACAGAACAGAAGAAGGGAAAAAATAAAAAAAAAAGCTCAGCGTTATAAAGATCAGAGTTACGAGTTAATGACTCTGCTGCAAAAGGTAATTCACCAAGCTGCCTTTCACAGATCTGAGCGCGCCGTGTTGATTCTTATTTTCATTAACGTGTTTGGTGTCCTGTTCTTAAGAGCTGATGAGCATGCCCGGGCTTGTTTCTCAGCCAAGGTAAAGACACACCTCCTTTTTACACCAGTCCCCTGAAACTGGTACACACCTCTGCTCTCTGTTGTCACATTCAGATGATACCACTTTACTTTCAGCTGAAAGCAAATTTGTATGGTGTAAACACATACCTGAGAGGTTGTGTGCTGCATCAGTGGTTGTGTGCTTCCCACACACTGGTTCGCCTTTACCAAAGAATGTGTGGAATTTCTTGTACACACTACAAGCGGCAAAAACAACAATGCCAAAGATTTTTACAACTGAATTATTACATAAAACAATTTGGCTTTTTTTTAAGCGTTTACATGTTTGCTGACTTATTCTCACTTATGGGATACATAGCTACAAATTAAACCTTTTATACAAAAGGTTTAACTTCCTAAAACGTATAGTCTATATATAAAGATCTTGCTCTGTAATGTGGAACGAAAAGAAAAAAAATCCATGCATTTGTGCATTTCAAGGTTTTATGGCCATCTAATGCGTGCTGTAGCGAGAAAGCCAGGGTTTGATCCACCACTTAAACCGCAATTATGCATTAACTCCTTTGTAAGAGCTGTCTCCATTAAAAACAAAGTGGTATCCCATACCCTTTAATAAACAATTTACCATTCACCTCAATAGTCCTGACCACAGACTGCCTCTCTTTTTATATGAAAAAAATATAAAAATTGCAGGACAATGAGGATTTATTCATAAACTATAAAATTTTTGCTGCTTCTGATGATGGTTACAAAAAGATACCCAATTTATCAGGAGACTATCCTAGCTGTCACTCAGACAAGAGGCAGGATCCACCCTGTTAGTCCTGTGTTAAACTTGGCTGTCTAACATAGAACTGACGCAAAAGGGTAGACAACCATTCCAATCCACATCTACACCTTGAGACAACTTAGAATCAGCAGTTAACCTAACAAACATGTCTTTGGACTGTGGGAATCCAAAGCACAGACAGAATGTGCAAGCTCCACGCAGAAACGCACCTTTTTGCTGTGAGGCGACAGAATGACCCTCCTACAAATTTAATGCAACTCTGTAAGATTACACAGTATTAAAAAAGTACAATCAGAGTAAGCTACACTTTAAGACATACTAGTGACGATCATGGTCGGATCGCGTGTGAAGGAAGAATAATCAGGGGAGTGTATTGGATGCATAAGCAAAACTGATAGCCGCCTATTACCGGCTCCACAACCTTCACTTCAGGGATGAGCTGAATGAAAAAAAGCACATAGAAAATGCAGTCATCCTAACAATTATAAACACAACTCCAAAGTGTAATTAACAGTGCATGAAAAGATTGACTCCAGAGCTGGCAAGGTCACAAATCTGACCAACTGGACTATAAAAATCAGGACAACGATGCTGCATATTTTGATCCTCAGCGAACGTGACTGTTTACATCTCATGGTGAAGATTCTCCAACAAGACCTGCTCCATGAGATCAAGATTCATGAGACTGACAAGAACGTGGTCATAGATCGAGGAAAGCCTGTGTCTGAGAGCGGATATAAGGATGTCTGGCTGAGTAAAGTGACTGAAGTGCCATTAATTTCCATTTATTTATCTCAACTGTTTGTCGACAGCTGTCAACAGTTTCTGATTAGTAAAACTAATTTATGAAGTATCCTGAGATATTCCCACTCCCACAATATAGCTACGATTTCACAGAAATTCCAAATATTCAGTGTTGTAAAATATTTAATCGTGTAAAGATAATTCTAATTTAGACCAGTGATCTCAAACATTTTTTGGGGGGGGGGGGGTGAAGAGTTTTAAAACCTGAATATTAATGACACAGTGCTTCATCTGACTCATCACAATCATCACAATTCACAGGTTACTGAATTGTGTGAAGTACATAAAGAAAATTAAGCTGTCAGAAGTGGTTGGCTCTATTGCACAAAGTAATGAGAATTAAATTGAAGGAGGCTCACAAAAAGTCATAGCCAGAAGGGTTGGGCGATATGTACAAATTTTCCAACCGACAATCTTAAGTCCAATCCACGATGGCCAATATAGTCGCGCATGCGCAGACTTTTGATGGGCGGAGCAATGTAATCATGCACGGACTGATTTACGTGTTTACAACACAGAAGAAGTCCAAACATGGACGAAATAATTGCCAAAAAAAAAAGAGTCGCCAATTCGGGATTTCTTTGACTTTAAACCGGATGAAAGAGGTAAACCTAAGGATGTAACCAAAGCGGTGTGGTGCCTGTGCAGACGTATAGTGCGAGCAAAGGACTCAAACACAACTAACTTGCATGAGCATGTACGTGTCCACCATCCGAATGTTTTTTCTGAACGTAGTCTACTGCCTTTTTTTCTTTCTGTTATGAGTTTGAGTAAATGAATTGCTGCATTTGGGCGCACTCTGAGGAGGGTGCATTTTCTCACAGATAAAACAGGGTGCGGTTAAAACAGCGCTATTACTATTTTTTTTTTTAATGTTGACTGCTTCTATTAGCTCCATCATTATTAGCAAACTTACTCATGGGCAAATAAACAAATAAATCGCCCTTGTAAAAACAATCCCCTAACAGCCAGAACAAAATAATGTTGTTTTACTATAATCTCTCCAATGCTCTAAGAGGAGTAGTGATTTTTGTGACTTGTGGTCAGACGGACAGATGCCTCTCCATTGCATAAGCTCATCAGACCTCCAGCTGAATGAGCTAAAGCTTCAGCCACACAACCCTAGAGACAGGGTGCCGACCACCTGGTAACGACCAGTTGTTGGGGAGAAAACGTGTATTCCCTGACTAGTTGGCGAGATCACTCAAGGCTACTTTCTGTCACTAGGTGAAACTGGACACAGATACAGTGCTGCACCTAGGGATGGGAACTGATAAGAATTTAGCGATTCAATTCTTTAACAATTCTCACTGGCTCGAATTTTGAGAGTCACAACCATCTCAACAGCATATCAAAGGCATTACATTCACACAAAATAATTGCATGCTGTGGGTCAATTTGTTTGTGCATGTTGGAGGTATCTCTCCTCTCTGTTTGGACCAGTGTTGACCTGAACTGCATTGTCTCATAATTCGCATTTAACAATATAAACCTGAAGCTACAGTCCCACACACCAACACAAATCCCTATATATGAGGACATGTGATCTTTCTCATAGTATTTAGGTATGAACACAAAGCCAACAAACAGCAAAAATGAAAACCAGCACAAAGAGACTTTAAAGTAATCTCCACAATGATTCTACCTTAGAAACACAAACAGGATTGTATTATTGTAGGGTCTTTACCTTTCAATATAAAGTGGCCTTGAGGCAACTGTTGCTTTGGTTTGGCGCTATAGGAATATATTTAAAAAAAACAAAACAACAACAACAACAACAACAAATAAACCACACAGGTAGAAACAGAGGCTGCAGCCTGACTGCTTATCTGTTTGTTACCTGATAAGGTTCAACGGCTAGCTTAGCGTTAGCATGCTGTCTGTGCAGGTACTTGCAAAGAGCTGAAGTTGTGTTAGCAGCATGATGCAGCTATTTCTGTCCTGGATGCAGTTTGCACTACCATTACGCTCTTGTCCTTTTGTGCAATGCAAATAAAAATTATGTCCATATCCACGCTGTAAACGTGCCTACTAATTTCCTCCTCCGACAACTGAAATCAGCTGATTGTAGCGCAAGTACATGAACTGATAAGCGGGATAGACAGGCAAGCAGACCAACAATTCCAAGGAATTCAACTACTCAGAACCGGTTCTTGTCGAGAACCGGTTCTTATCCTTCACTGCACCGTAAACCACAGTACAATTGCTTTGGTTGCGCATAGTTTGCATGGAAGACACCAACTTGTGTGCAAACAGTCAGTAACCAACCACTAAGCCACACTGAAACTTGAGAGACACAAACTGGAGACAGAACGTTTCAAGTTGTACCTTAATATTAAAACCAACATGTTTCAAAAGACGCGGCTTTTTCTTTGAGAGCAAATGGTCTCCTTTTTAAGTATGAGTCCCACTATTCACAGTTTGACAATGGTTTAGTGAGTAGCTGTCGAGTGTCCACAGTCTTCCACACAAACTACAGGGTGATCATAGCAATCAGCTGCAGATTAAAGTAATTGCAAGGAGGTTTTCAGTGCAGCACCCTAAATCTCAAACAATTGCACTCACTGACAGCAAGCAACCTCAAGCAATCACTTGCCAGCTATTTGGAGAATACACAGGGGGATGTCACTGACTAGTCTCTAGGACTGTGTGACTCATGGCTTTGGTAGTTTATTTCAATCTCCAGTAACCACTCACAACCAGTCGGGAATACTAATTACTTCTTAGAGAAGAAAAAAGTTCTGAATACAAAATTGCAGTCTTTCTTAAATAGTCAAGCTGGGCAGCTGTGGCTCAGGTGGTAGAGTGGGGTCATTTGCTAAGTGTAAGGTTGGTGGATCAATCCCCGACTCCTCCAGTCCACATGCAGAAGTATCATTGGGAAAGGCTAAACCCATAGTTGCCCCTAATGCATTTTTATAAACTAATTGTAACATAAAAAATAAAGCCTGTATACAAACAATGCAAAGTCAAAAATTCAAGATACATGTATCATGCATCGTGAAATTCAAAATGAAAATGGAGATGCATTTGAAATGCATTCACCAAATCATTAAAAGACATTTTCTCCATTACTTTAATATCCTTCTCACTTTCTTGTAATTCATACTGTTGCTTCTCTGCCATGGTAAACGAGCACCAACATTGGCTTGTGGTGGCAAGGGCAAAATCCAGGTTAGCAATCAATGCCTATTACTGACTGAGCAGGAAAACAGCATTAGACTTAGGACATGAAAAAGACAGACTGTGCATCTATTGCACTTTAGGCCAGGTTTTTGTTATTATTTAAAAAAATTTCAGAGCTTTTCAAACTAATTTCTTTCCCGTTCTGCACGCCGACACAACACAGAAATGTTCTTTACAATCATGCCTGAAAATGACAAAATAACTTCTAATCATTTTCTTGATTAGAAATTGCCAAATAAAATGATGAATTGTTCCTCTAATAAAGGTTATGGTTACTGAGTCACTAACAGATACCAAATACAATTGAAATATAACCAATCAGAATGGTAGCTGAAAATTATTCCCAGACTCCGTGTTGAAATAACCTTGCTCATACAGGGAGGGTGGTTCATGAATGCAGGCAGCATTCTCGGCCATGAGAACTAAAGCTGTAGCACAGATAACGTCTGCTTCTCACTTCAGGACACATTACTCCCTAAAACACAAGTTTATCATATTCTTGCCATATCTCCTTGGCATGTTGGCTTTCAGGTTTTCACTTTTTCCTCCCAGATAAGCAGAAAGTCAAAAGTATGCACACTTTGCCACTCCACAACCTTGACACTTTACGATAGTTACCCATTACATTCATCATTTTTGATTACCTGCACATTCTGTGTCCCATTTCACCCCATCTGCCTTTGTGTCTCCAAAACTAACCAATCCGATCTTTCCTGCAGAGTCACATGCACTTGTCAAAGCCACATGGTTAGAATTCAACACATTCTTTTGGCATAGCAGACTGTTCACATGAGCATACCGTTCCTTAACCGCTGACGAGACGGGCTCGAACAATTCGGCTTTCAGCCCCCGCTGGACCGAAAATAAACAATGCAGTGCAAGCAAACGGGAATCTGACAGAAACAGCAAAATAAGAAACACAGATGTTTCGTTTTTATCATCATTTAAAACTAATAGAAACTAAAACTGTGCTTGTTTCACACGGGACTTAAAAGCTCAAAATTCAACATAAAAGGTTACCTTAAACTTCAAATACACTGTTTAAAATAGAAATGCAACACCAAATCAAGTTTTATGGATTTAAACACTTTCATTTTCGCTCGCCTCAAACGCTTACAAGCATTAGTTGCTTATATTCAAAGGAAAACAACTTATCTTAAACACCAACCTTGAATATCAAATGTGAATGGGTTATCCAAATGCCATCGTTTTAGAGTGGAGGCAAAAAAGTCAAGGTATTCCACAAGTTTGTTTTTAAAAAAAAAAAAGTAAAGGGAAGAGAAGAGTGCCCAGGAAACTTTACAGACAGCTAAACAAGAAAGGTAGGACCTCCAGACTCTCAGCTTCCAATCAGGCTACGAGTGAATCCTCTACGAGAGCAGGAGTTCTGTCTCTCTCAGCGCGCGTATGTGTGTGTAAGCATTTGTGTGTGTAGGTGTGTGTGTGTGTACATGACTACAGGTTTAACCACGTCCTTTGGCTGGAGGCCAGGGCAAAGATACTAGGTAGTACGATCATAACTAACGCAATTATGGACGGTAGAAGAAACAGCAGCAGTAGTAAATACCAAAGAGACCCTTTTTTTGGTGTTTTGGTTTCTTATTAAATAAGATGTTTAAAACCAAATGAACAACGAGACTACTGGTTGATAAGATTCACTGTAAGAGCTGCCTGTGAGTCACAGTAAGTTAGGAAATTACACAGGTCAGTAGGAATATTTCACATCTAGTCTCAAAGCTGACTTGTCAACACCCACATGTCTAACTCAGCCTGTCTAAAGAGTGGGACAAACATGCACACAAATTGGTGCTCGCAGCACAGAGCAAGGGAAGAGGGGCAAAAAAAAAAAGGAAAAAATAAGTGCCATGACAGCAGCGGGCTATATTAAGGGGCTGCAGACACAGCGGCTAGGGTCAGATCACACAGCACTGCATAACTCGAGTGCCAGCTGTGTATGTGTGTGCAACAGGTGAGGCGTTAAATGGGAACAGATACAGTCACACATACTTCTACCTTCCAAAGCAACCCTCAAACCTCATTACTCAAACCATCCAACATATTCAAGTATTAAATTCATCCATGGGCTCAAATCAGGAAGAGCAATACAGAGTATACTGCAAGCCCAGCGGTGCCTAAGTTCACCATCCAGGGGGACTTTGTATTGGGCATATTTTTGTTTAAAGCTAAATACAATTATTATACAAATAAAACAGCTCAAAATTGGTTGTTATGACTTGATACCGTTTTATCTTCTTCTCCATCCTCCTACTTACACAGGCTGCGGTAGACTAAATCATTGATTGTTGAATGTGAACAAGGTTAACCATGATTTTTGTGCTCTCACTCTCACTGCTGTAGCCTACAGGCCAACCACAGCTGCAGTACAGAGCATCTTATCTAGTGCAAACTCAGGAATAAAACAACAGCTTCCTGGAAAAGTCTTTTAGGAACAAGCTCGGAGATTCTGCAAACACACAGCACATGTCCAATTATCTACGGGAACCTCTGGGACTTATTTGATACACTTGTGTAAGCCATTTGAATATCTGATGTGCAACTACAAGTTTTGACACAATGGAAAATTTCTTGTTTATCTCTGACATTTGTGAAAGGAAAAGAAAAAAAAACAGAAGAGGAAGTTGCCTTTTTTTTCTTTAAGGCTTAGATCACAAGACGTGGCAGCAAAAGCTTCTCTTTGTCGGGCTAACGTGACGATAACCATCACATTAGCAGATACTGTTTCCTGTATGGTATTTACAGGCCTCAGGCTGCATATATGGGTCAACTGCTGATTTAAAATTCAGTCAAATTCAATAATAATCTGATCCATATGAAAATCAAAACCTTAGTAGTACCAAAAACAAGCTCAAAACACCAGAACTACAACTAGTTGTTGCTTGCAAAAAGGACATATCTGAAGGTAACATTATGCCAAAATAATTTAGCATTTGGCAGCCAATTAATTAGGATATTACTGACATTTTTAAACAAAAAGCACCCCGCTTTCATCGGCTACTTTTCTTCCTATTTTCTGTTTTACCTATTCAATGTACCACCATGAAAATATGTGCTGTCGTACTCCAGGTGTGTCCAAAGACACCAGCAGTGAGTGCTTCTACAGTGCAAGAAAACAAAACCAAAAAAACGCTTCATCTTAAAATGTTCTGTGACTTTTAAAAAGAGAGAGTGTGTCAAGAATGGCTTTTCAAAGTATACAACTCTTCAGTGAGTCACAGTGAAGTCTTTTGTGAGTATAACTCGGAGGTACATAAACAGCCTGGTATAGCCAGTAACATTAGGTTCAAAATTAATCTTCTTCTCATTTTCTGTTATTAACAAAAATATTTCCAGCTGGAGGAAAACAAACAATGAAGATAAGGTAAAAAAAAATGTGTGTATATATATACACACATATATATATATATATATAAAACACATTAGAGAGCAGCAGAGGACATAAGCAGGAAATTAACAATATAATAGCCAAAGAAAGAAAAAGAAGAGAGCAGGCGACCCCTCCTCTGTCTTCACTCGCCATCTGGTAGCCATCACGCCACACACAGGAAGTAGCGGCCATGCCTTGCTGGGGCGCCAGGGAGCGGCTCCTCTTCCCTCATGGTGCTGGAGAAACAACAATCAGCCAGCGCATTGCATTGCAGAGCAGTGCAGTGCACTGTAGTGTAGTCCAGCCCATTCAATCCTCAGCTGAGGAGCCAGCAGCAGCAGCACCACCACCACCAGCAGCAGCAAGGGACCAGGCGCTCACACCCCTGCAGACCAGCAAAGAGGAGCACAGAGCAACCTCGCATTCCTGCTGTCCGAGCCTGCCAAGAAGCACTGGGAACGGAAAGAAAGAGGGAGAGAACAGAGGGCTGCTCTCACTGGAGGCTGCCTAATGGTGGGGCTTTGAGAAGCACTCTAGTCTTTTTCATCTTGATTGCTTTTATTTTTTTAAGCTTTGCTCTCCTCGGCAATGACAATAAAATTATTGCCTGCCCGCCTATCGTTTCCTGCACACGTATTTATGGTCCTTCACCTTTAATCTTGGAGAATTTTCGCTCGCTTTGCAAGAATCCAGAAAATGCAAATAATCAGACATTCGGCCTGACTCGTGATCGCTTTCGTTCCCTCAAATGATGTGCACCAATCTCGTGGGAAGAGGGACCCCTTCGGCCTTTGTGTTTGGTTTACTGTAAACCATCTATGGGCCTTCTGTGTTCTCCCTACTAGCACTGTTTTATTTCCACACAAGACTACAACTACACCCTGGAAATAGAAGCAGCCTTATGACACGTCCTATTTTTACCGCCTTGTGTCATTAGCTGGCAAGTCGCAACACGAAAACCAGGAATGAGAATTGTGATCAAAAAAAACTTTCAGCTTTCTTTAACCTCGGCCTGTGTCACTTCCTTGCATATAAGACAACTGTCAGTCATCAGAAAAGAAGACGCATGATGACGTGTGCAATCAGCCCAGCAGCAAAGCTCTGAGGGTTCTGTCATCTGCATTTAATAATAGCTTCTCTTGAAACTCTTCGACTTGGCGCAGTGACAAAAAAAAGGAATAAAAGGATCATTTTACAGCAGAAAACACAACTCAGAATCTGTTCCCAGGTTTCGCACAGCAAATCCAAGCCTGCATGAGAACCGCTTTTCTGCAGCCACTCCACGAGTTGCTTTGCGGACTTGGCACACGACACAGTAAACAGCTGCACCAGGCAAAAAGAGACACATCTGTTTACAAAATGCTCCATGTTAGCCTTGACCTACCAATTAAATCAACGGTGTCATTTCTGCACTAAGGTAACAAATTAAGTTTAAAGGGGCATACATAAATGATAATACAAGTGAAAGTTAAGATTTTGGGAGTTAACTGCACGCATTATCAGCACACAGCGCCACCTATGAATCAAAAACAAGCCCAACACAGACATGATCACAATGACACTCCTCCATTTCCTTTGTTCTCATACAGAAATGACGTTTTTTTCTGAAATCTAAGCAACTATGCACTGACGCACACTCAAAAGCAGAACTTCTTAAATCTTTTTCTTAATGATTCCTCACCGATTACATCCTCCATCTACTGTCAGCTAAAAATAAATTTGCAAGCAACATACTCACTGTAACCTCTCACTGTTTTTGAAGCGCACACACTAAAGTTTAGTCTGTTACGCGTAAACAATCATCTTAAACTTCAGCTTCATTTTGAAGCAGTGGCGTGCTGGTATAAACAAAGGTTTACTGTGCTCTGAAAAGCAGCTGCGTCGCTCAAGAATTTGCATGAAAGGTTATGCATGCAAGTGTCTAGTTTACATAACAGGACATAATAGTATACATCCGAGAACGTGATTTCGAGGTTAGCTCAAGTTCACTTTTGTTGCGTTAAACCCATTTTTTTTGTCATCATGCACACGATATCAGACGCTGCTTACAAACGCCTGCATAAGAGACGAGAGACCTTCTGTATCGAGAATGAAGCATGCGCTCACAAAGATCAACAGCACCAAACGCTGCTGTTAAGGTCCCACAGAGATGATCAAAAACACAGATTAGGTTTTAGGTGACTGATATGCGCCATGTGTTGTCATCACTCTCAAAACTGATGTCACATGAAGTACCGATGAAAGAAACGAAGAAGAAAAAAGCAAATGTGTCATATTTTTGTATACATTACCACTTGAGTAATGCTGTGACAGGTTTGACAGTGATTTACTATGCCCCCCCCCCCAAAAAAAAAAGAAATTGCTCTGTGCTGCCAACTTCCACAAGGGCTGGCTCCAACTGAATGTTTTGTTTTCATGGCTGTGTTTTTCTTTGTGAGGCAATGACTTGATTTCAGGCTTGAGACTATAAATACCCAGAAGAAAATGGAGAACAACCACACTCATGTTTACTTCGATTGTGTTTTAAAACAAAAGACCAAAACACCAGTAGAGGACTCAGAACAGCTTTCAGTTTTTGGGGGGAAAATGGTTGTGAATATTACAGATTCTACACATTTCCCCCCACCCTCATTCCCACAGCCTTTTTTTGTTTTGTTTTTTTATCCTTTTAACTGCTGTACCAACAGTTAGGCTACGATGAAAATGACACCGCCAATGTATAACACAGTGACAATAGTCTGTGTCAGGGATAAAAGTGTGCCGGTAGAGACAACTACTGTAGTAGCACATATATTAATAATTAATGCTTATTTGTTTGTAATGGGCATTGAATAATTAATGGCATATTCAACCCATTTCCAAGCTGTGGCAGATCACACAACAGTAGTCTGCTTGCTCCAAATGGAGAGCTGTGCTGCTGGTGCTTCTGCGATGAGGAAACAGTCCAGTAATTTTTCTTTGTTAGCCTAAGAGGCTAATGCTGCACAAGTACCCCTCTGTTGCATCCCGTTTGGGTAGCTTGTTTGTTTGTTTCTTCAAGCACGTAGGGAGGGGCGGGGGGGAGGGTTAACAGAAAGTGAGCGTTTGTTCTCTGTTCCACTTGCTAAGCAGATTTAATGAATCCTCTACTTAATCGAAGAGCTGTGCCTTTGTTTTCGTTCGACCACGTTGTCACACTGGTGGCATACAGTTTTCTTTAACTGTGTGTAAATGACAACTTTTTACAGTCAGCCACACACAAAAGCTAACAGACACTTTGATGTAGACTATAAATGCTTTTTTGTTTTCCAGCTAAGAGGCCATAAGACCAGTATGGAGTAGGTCCTCAGTCTCCCTTTAGAGCCAGAGGAGGACCTTCAGGGTTCAATATTTTCCTTCATCCGGTCTACCCTGCAGCCCTGTGCTCTTGCTCTGAGGCCCAAGTAAGGGCTGCACAAAGTGTTCAGCAAAATCCTAATCTGTTTTCAGAAAGTGCATGCCAATAAACTACAGGGACTACAATGGTCTATGATGCTATGCTATGCTATGTGCAGTGGAAGGCAAGAACTGAGAAACTAAGAGCTAAGCAAAATTATTAAACATCAAGGAGAAAGTTATTTTATACATTTTCAAAACTGCTGCTGTTTAATTAATGTTTTGAACTAAAATTAAGGATTCCTTTCAATACGTGACCTACACTGCTTATGTGTGATGAATAAACATGAAGAATAAATGCAAAACAACATGGAAAAATGTGACTTGCCTCTTGAAACTATTGCTAATATTAGCCTCCGAAAATATGTGGTTTGTAGCCTGTATTACTGTAATATGAACAAGCCGAACAATGACGTTTAATTGAAACGTGATGGCTTCAAAATGGCACGCATAAACAGCCGTTTGAAGCAGTTATAAATATATATATATCTATCAACTCTAGATTAGATAGAGAGGTTGATCAAGAACTAAAGATTCTCGATAGAGAACCGGTTCCAAACTGTCCAGTTTATATTAATTGTCTGTCTCCGAGCTTATCAATTGCTTTCATCAGTGCTGGCATCTTGTTTCTTACAGTTTTGCATAACAAAGCAATGACGTCAAACTCCCGGCAGTGGAGCTTTTTCCACACCTGAAATACATACCTGTTGTTTTTTTTGTTTGTTTAAATCTGGTTTCTACATCCTACTTCTGACCCTGATGATAACCAGCAGCATTGATGCTGAAAACCTTTGTAGACCTACATGTTTCCCCAATGCAAAATATTGACCAGCGATCAATAAGAGAATCCATAAAAACAGACCTAGAATAAATAATGGCATCAGTATCAATAAAATGTTACCAGTAACTATCCTTTATCCGTTTTCACCTACACCTCCATGATGTGGTGGCAGAATTAACTGAGATACACCATTTAACTGAGCAGTGACGACAGCAACCTTGTAACTCTATCTCTGCATCTCCTCGGGTCCATGTGACAACACAACAGATGTCCTGAAGACATCCATCTCGAAAGCTGTTCCTTTAAGGATGCTTACACTAGTGGACACTGAGACAAATATGCACATTAGTTAAGAGAAATGAAAGAGAAAAAGGAGAAATGGATGGAAAAATGCAGTGCCAATGAAATGGAAAACCGCAGGGAGCACAGTTACGACAAAGTACAGCTGGGAAAACTCCCAAAAAGCAACAGTGGTTGGATACCTTCAAGGTGTACTTAAAGCACATTAATTGCCAGAAGTGTTGATTCTTCCTCAATTTTAAATGCGCATTGAAACAATCAGACTCTAAGGCTGCACTGACCCTATGGTATATTTTGTATTTTTAAAGCTGAGGTGAGTAGTTTTAGATACAAAACACAAAATGCCCACATCGGTTGGGTACTAAATAGCGTACAGACAGCAGTTTATTCTGTTCCCTGTTCTTAAAGGACATTGGTGTAAGCATTTTAGTTTGTCAATGTAACTGTAATGTGATTTTACCACAAAAAAAATAAAGTCAGTAATCACTAGCTTACTTTGCCAGCAAACCTCATGTAGCATGTGGCACCAAACTCACATTTAATCTAGGACTGCTCAATTGTGCCAAATAGTGAGACCAACATCACTCCAGCTGAAAACCAAATAATTACCTAAAAAAAAGTGCCTTGAGGGACTGCAGATAGAGTCAGGGCCGCCCACCTAGCAGCAAACTCGTCCACCTTCGAAAAAAAAAAACTACAAAAGCCCCGGGGAGAGCTGCAGGTTCGCCTGCATGGCTTTTGTTATCAACATTGCAGCTCGAAACATACGCTGACCTTTGTGTCGATTACATTAAATGCTGCGTCAGAAGGATAGCAGCTAGAGTTAAAAGGGAACTTTTACAGGATGTGATGGTATGGAGACGGTGGCACAGAAAAAAAAAAAAAAGAGCTGGTGTAGCTGCAAGCAGCAAAGTTAAAAGACACTAACATTTTTGTTGGGGCTGAACAGGATTAGATAGGAGTACATCAGAGGGACAGCTAAGGATAGGCGGTTTGGAGACAAAGTTAAAGAGAGATGGGATGAGATTGTTTGGATGTTTGCTGAGGAGTAAGGATAGTGGATATATTAGATAAAGGATGTTGAAGATTGAGCTGCCAGGCAGGAGGAAAAGAGGAAAGGCACAGAGACCATTTGTGGATGTCCCGAAGGAGGACATGCAGAAGTCTAGTGTGACATCAAAGGACACTCCGAATAGGGTTAGAGGGAGGGTGATGATTGGCTGCGATGACCCATGAAGGCAGTAACCGAAAAGGAGAAGAAGAAAAGGAAGAAGAAGAAGCAAGGAAGTAAAAAAATTGAAGAATGTCTCATCTAATCCCACAAAAGCTCTCATGCTTCATAACCAGCTGAATTGTTTCCATTTTAAAAAGAAAAAGAAAAACGAGAGAATCAACTTCTCTCTATTTATTTGAGTTAGTATAATCTGAACAACTTGTAAGTACTTCCACTAATTACACAGCTTCATGTGACCGAGCTTGCTCAAACCACCCTGCTGTGTTTCTCAGTATTTTTAGATTTTAGATTGCTGCACTACTATAGAGGGCATTGTTGAAAGTTAGATCAGAGTATTAGTCACTGAAAAACAACTCTGATATGAACAGTTTATCCACAGGAGTTTAGTCCGTAGCAGCCATAGAAAATCTAATAAGAGCGAACAGTGAAGAGAAGAATCATGACCCACAATCTGAAGCTGTATTCTCGCAAGATTTAACTGAACTCTGCTGTTACACTCTTATGGCCTCAATAACTCAAAAAGAAATCTAAAGTGTAGAAATATATTTTTAGACAGGTTTATGTCGCTACCTGTGACAGAAAGACTAAAACGTGGCATTTGCGTTGATAAACCCCCCAAAACGAAGGAAACCAGCTTCCAGTTTGTTCCTTGTTTGAATAAAAGCAATGGCCAACATTTAACTCAAAAATGTTTTCTTAACATTAAACAGGAGAAAAAAGATGCAGTTTATGCAGATATAAAAAAACAACAACTATAATTTCGCAGCTTTAAACAGCTTAACTTCTACCTCACAAAATCACGAGTTTCCCCAGAGTTCTTAAAACACCATCTCCACAAAACAGTTACACAACTTGAGCAACAAGTTGTCATAACCATTTGAAAATAACTAGATCCTCCAGGAGCCTACTTCGTTTTTTTTCTCCTGAGAAACCAAAATTTGGGGTCATATTAACTTTTGTATTGTGGATGCAAACATTATTGTTATTTCAAATCATTTCAAAATAAGAAAGAAATAGCATGTTTTAGTCATTGATATTTTTAAGCGTCCCATATTGTATTATTCCCTGCACCATGACTCGGTTTGATTAAAGTAAGTCAGGAATCAATATGAGGAGCTATATTGCTGTTTCATGATTCATTTATTAGCCATTAGTTGTGCACAAGGCTGTTGGCAAATAGTGCAACTTTGAAAAAACTAAACAAAAAACTTTATGATAAGTAAGTGTCTTTAATCACAGGTCAGACTTTTTTGTAATGACCATACGAGATGCTGACTGCAGGTAACACAACAGTGATATCGAGGCCTGCCGCTACAGGCAAGATGCAGGGTTACAGAACTGGACCCTTCCATTTAATGCAATCTTTGCAAACAAAATTTCTAAACTTCTACATTAATAAGCAAAACACAGATTTCATTTATCAATCTTTGGTTTTTCCCTCTGAATTTTTAACTTGATGATGTCAAACTGTATGGATTCTTTGAATTTCTGTGGTTTAGTTGAAAAAAAAAGGAAATGGTTAAATATTCGCTTCAAGCGCATTCATAAATGATTAAACTTCTGATTAAAATCTATGCTAGTTTTACAAGAAAGCATTCGTCAATGACTATTCAGCACGCATAGCTGCACTGACCAGGGGGTTTTCCCCTCGCAGCTGAGAGGTTTCCTGGATGAGTACCCATGGCAAAATAGTTTGCATGTCTGCCTTGCTTATTTTCAGTTTATGCATCAGAATCTGTTCAATAAACTACATTTTTCACACACAGTTTTGCGAGATATCCACAGACAGTTAAGATAACAAACACTGGAAGCATTGGAAAGTCCAGTTTTTCTTGATTGCCTCATTCTTTAGCTGTTTTTTGTGCACGAACAGGATTCTTGTCTTCTCTGCATCTATCCCCGTGTTTTCTCATGCTGCGTCACATATTCATATGCAATGGGTGGGTGACACTTAATTATAAGTGGTTAGTAAAGACACCTGATCTCACTTGGAGAAGGATTGTCCATTCCTGATCAAATCCTGGCCAATTCCAGATATGAACAGGGTCCTGGTTTTAAAAAAAATCAGCTGAAAACTGTTCTCACAAAGTACTGTACAACAAGGTGACCTCTGTCATCAAATAAAACACTATTCTGTAATAGATGTGATACAGGCACTCAATGAATGCTGCTTCTAAGTGTATATTTTATGCTCTCTTGAACTTCTGGTTTCTGCAAAAACATCCCTCCTCTGATCTTACAGCTCTTGTATCAATAAAGAAGCCGTGCACAAGGAAATCATATGGGCTTGACAGCAAACAAAGCAGCTAATCAAGTTATTTGCTTTAGCTGCATATGAGAGGTTCTTCCAATAGCACACTAATTAAACAGAGAGAAGAGGAACATAAAACTGTGTCAGTTACACTTCAATTGTGGGGGGAAAAAAATCAATGGCATGTCATAACTAATTGCATATCGTTTTAAAAGTATGTAAGACTGAATAGCAGGTGTGAGTAGAGACTGACAGAGCTGTAGATAAGACAACTCAATGATGTAAACAATGGCAGATATAGTAGATGGAATGACAGCCACAACTAGCTCTGATTTTGCAGTTGATTTGTAAATCATTTAACCCTCAGCGACCACCTTTGATACTCTTGACTGCGTGACTTCAAAAGGTAATCAAAGCACTGCGTTACTGGTCAAAGACAATCAAATTCTCCCGAGATAATGCTTGCCAAAGTCTCATGTTTGCTTCCCAAACAACGGCCATGCGCCCCGCTGACGTGCCCTTGAGCACAGCCTGTTAAGTCACGCTTAAGTAACTTTACTTTCTATAAGTAACGCACACTTTCAGGTTCACCAACAAAAAGGGAAAAAAGGGAGGGAGGAAAGACAAAAGCTGATTGTTGCAATGCACACAAGATGAGGCCTACACATCGTCTGCGTCTGCACCCGGGGAGAGCCTCCAGGGAAAAGCATGCACGTTTTTTTTTTTCTCCCTTTGGTCTAACAGGTTACTTTATTACAACGTAACAAAGAGGATATAAAGCGCACTTACGTAACGTCTCAACTTTTTTTCAGGAGGAGACTTTCTCAGCCACCCCGAGCACACCACCTCTCCCCCGCTCATTTCTGCTCCTTTTCTTGCTCTCCCTGGAGTTTGAGCCCGGATTGACGCTTGGCGCTGGTTGTTTTCGGGAGTGTCTTCTTGTACCTGGGAAAAAATAATAATAATAAAACAGTTAATATGAGGCTAAGACGGTGAAGTCAAAACATACTTCGAATATAAAGTTTGTTTAAAAAAATGCTGTATTTTTGTGCGTGTATGTGTGTTTTAAAGGCGCAATAACCAACCGTCACTCCTCCGAAAGTCGACTCGCCGACACGGCAGTTCTGTGAAATGCACAGACCAGATTTCCACGAGTTGTACTCAAATAAACGTGTCTCCTTAGCTTGGAGTAAACATAAACCCCCGGCGGCACCGCCTTTCGAACAATATCAACGGTGACTTTTGTATTTTGTTCAAACTGGAAGTCTGTGGGGGCAAAAAAAAGAGGAAAAAAGAAAAAAACAGGCGCAGACAAATGAAAGTCGGCAAGTTTTTTTGTTGTTATATTTAACGTCTCATGCTAATTCCCGTCAAAGTGAAGCGATTCCCATCTGGAGAGGTCGGATGTGTATGTCCCACACTGTACCGGTGCATAGTTGTCGTCTGAACGCAAATTAAAACAAGCTCGACCGTAAACACGGTGGTTTCGCCTAGCTTTCCTACCAGTTTACTCCCATGGTTTCTTAATTGTGATTGACAGGGTGGCTCCGTCTTTCCCTAAACTCACCCTCCTCTGGAACACTACTGAATCGAGTTAACAGGCGCAGAGGCGAGAGGACCGGAAGTTATGGGTTTGCTTTCAAAATAAAATTAGACACGCCAATACAGAGGCTGCCTTTAGCTTAGAAATGTAGCAGTTTAAAGTAAGTGTAACTCGCTATTTTTAGTCTCGATTGACAGATTGACATTGGATGTGTCTAACTTTTCCCATCTAAGCAATACTGTAGTACTATGGCTAGTTTTGTAAATTGATAAAGGCTACATTTTTATAAAGAACATAGAATATATTTTCATTCTTACACTCCAGAATATTTCTTCATGGTAATATTCGCACAGACGAGGCACGACTCAACGTGGTTTAATTTCTAGAATGTTATTTTGAAATTCAAAGTCGGAAGTTGATGTTTGTTCCGACTGCTTGATGCGGTTCTTCAGAGGACAAACTGGAGAGGCGGCGGCGTGTAGGGAAAGCTGTAGAGCTTCCACCATGGGACATGTAGTTCAAACAGTTCTCTGTGTCCCGTTCCTAAAAAACAAACAACACTAGTGAAGTGTTGTTTAGCTTTTTTGTAGATGACGCATACCGTTAATACAGAAGCATGCACCTCTTGGTGAAGACAATGAGCTTAAAAAAAAGCGACAATGAAAGGACCCGCCTCAACCTCTAGGGTCCCAACAAATCACTGCACGTCTAGACTACACTATCCACAATGCTGCTGGAGTCCCCAGAGAGGAATCTGTATACAATCATGTTAAAATAGACTCAGTAGTCTATTTACAGGATACCTTTTTAACGTTTTTATTTATGAATCCGTGTCTCTATTTATTTACAAAGCTATATCATCTCTGTTGCTGCTAAATTCAAATCTACTTCCCATACCATTTATTTTAATCTAAAAATCCACAGAACCTGTTAGAAAGCTGAAAGCAGAAAGCTGTTAGAAAATGTTTTTTCCTGTAAACCTGGATGTGGTTCACTAGAAACATGTCAATATCCCGGGGGACCAAAAAGACCATCTATAACTGGTCCATTCCACTGGCAAAGGCGTGTTTCCCATGGAATCCGAGTGGAATTTGAGGAATCTTATTGGTATGGTTATGCTTCTCCGAAAGGATGTTTCCCTGTTATTCTGTGATTAATGACTTTGCCATTCTATTGACACATGGCCTGTTTCCACAGCATTAGTCCTGATGAAGAAACAGGGAGCAATTAAAGGCTGTAGACACAACACAGCAACCCCAATTAATTCTCTTTGACGCCATATGTGCACATCATCAAACAGCAAAGGCCCAGAGTTAAGATTTAAAGGTACATGTTGAGTTCATGTGGGTTTTATGTTATCTGTTTCCAGCTTTTCAGTATTACCTAGAAAGACAGACCTAAGATATGGTGTCAGTATATTCCAGATGAGCTCTAGATTGTCTGCAGATTATCTAACATAGTAACAGGCTACTGAATGGATACAGAATATTGAAAATATATCCACAAAAAGCAAAAATTCCACCGAACACTAGGAGAAAAATGCTATGGTTTGCTTGCTTAAAAAAGGAGTCTTGAGATTTTTTCTTTTCCAAATGTCCTTTGAAGGCTCACATCAATTAAAAATGTGTAAAAATTAAACATTTGCTAATGATTTTGTGTTTCTGCATTTAAAAAAACAACTATAATTTGCCTGTGCGATGGCATGTGACTCTGCAGTTCCCTTTTCCGATAATGGTTTGAGTAGACTCCATCTGAGCAAAGCGATTTTGCAATCGAAGCACGAAAAAGAGGAATCATCACATGTTTTGACCAATTATGCAACAACATAAAGCTCTTTGATTAGTTTTATCAACTTCAAAAAATAAAACGGAACACACACACACACACACACATACAAACATACATATATATATATATATATATACATATATATATATATATATATATATATGGAATGAAGGTGAGCGTTATCAACCCTCTGTTTGCCGCGTCTTCAAATCCCATGACCAATTTAAGCTGACATAGAAACAAGCTGCAGCCACGCTGAGTCTATTTCAGCTTGTGTTGAAATTTGGGACTGAAAAATATACACTAGTTTTTAAATGTTATTGATAGGCCACTAAATCCAGAGTTATGATATATATATATATATATATATATATATATGAACTGGATTTAGTGGCCTATCAATAAAATTCTTTGGTTGTTTAGGAAGGGTGAGTGAGGTGGTGAAGATAGAGAGCGAGATAGAGAGAGAGAGTGTTGAAACGTGAGAGTTGTGACGTTTAGTGTGGAGTGTATTCGTTGCTTGTTGAGTGTGTGTGTCAGTGAGGGTACTAATGAATGTCACAAAGGCAATGTAAACACCATCTCCAGGTGGAAAACAGGAGTGATACACCTCCTGTTGTCAGACCTGCAGGGTTTAGGTCTGTGATGTTCTCCTCTGTCTTTTGCAGACCAAAAAATTTTTTTTCACCGGCACAAATAATTTGTGGGGCATCTTATGATCTTGTGACACCTGATTGTTCTCTCATTTTAGTTATAGTATTATTTTTAAACAGTTGATTCCCCCCCCCCCCCCCCCCCAAGATGCATTGGCTGCATTTTAAATGAACAGTTGCATATAACTTTATTGTTTACAAAATTTGTGCATTAGTTTTCAAAATGTAGAATTTATATGTGTATTTCAAGTTATGAAAATAAATTACTAAGCATGTCTGTGGTTTTTACAGTAAAAAAAAAATATATAACTACTACTTGGATTTTATGTTTTTTGTGTGATTTAAGATCAGTTGTGTTAATACAGAATGTAAATGAAAAAAATAACTGTAAATTCCGACATGTCAGGTTGAGATGATACCAAGCAATGCAAGGTAAAAATAAATAAAACAATTTAAAGGTGAAATGCAAATGTAAAATCAAAAGTAGTCAAAAATGGCCAATTATATTTTGGACCTCAGAGGGTTAACCCAACAAATCATTAAAAATTAGGTTTAAATTTTTGTTCATGACGGTGCAGACTTCTGACATTTTGTGTAAACTTAAGCATGTAACAATTTGATTATTTCTAACAAAAAAAAAAAGGTTGAAACTTAAGTTAGACTTGTGTTTGTAAATGAACCGCTCCATGTTGTGTAGCTTTCTGGGTTTTATATTTACTGGGCTACATACTTATTATACAGGCTATACAGCGCATAAAATCAAAATTCCCACGTTTTATGTAACTGAAATGTTTAATTATGTGGGCTAAAGAAAATAATTACGTTATAGACTATATTTGTATGAAACATGTGTATACTTGCTGCATTTGAATCATTTTAACCATATGTAACACCTGCATATGTGTTTAAAAAAAAGGCTCTGATTTTGCCAGCCCATTTGACGTCCATGCCACTCTCATGCCACCCTAAGAAAATTTGTCTAGATCCGCCCCTGTATACAATTAAAAAAAACAAAACAAAACAAAACAAAAAAACACCCACACCCACCCACAAACATTTGCAGTAGAACTAAATGCCCAAGTGGTCAGTATATTTCTTGCAGTGGAAATGCTGATACTATTGATTCTGAGAAGAAGAGTGTTGCATAAATGGAGGTAAATCTCAGTGTAACAACACAGTATTTTGTGCATACACATTTAAGAAAGAAAGAAAAATAGATGATTAAAGAAAAAAAAATCATGTCTTCATTTTTTCTTTTGCAGCCAAGTTAGATTTTATTATTACCTACTGTATATACTTCCCCCCCAATATCGAGCCACATCTCTGCCAAAATACCACTGAGACTAACTAAACTAAGTACCTCAACCCACACGGTAAATTCAGTAACAAAGTTATTTGGAGGGGGAAATAAAGCCAAAATCGATATTAATACAGTACAATTGTGATGTAAATCAAAAGAAACCCCACTCTTAAAAAATTCTGCATTAAATATCAAAAGGCACATCCAAGTCATCATGAACACAAAAGTGTCTGCGAATGATCAAATCGGAATACATTAAAACACGCCGTCAGATATCTGCAGTGAACTCTGTTTGAACAAATAGACCCCGCTCTTTAGGTTATTCTAGATAATGAAAATACCTTCATCTTCATTTTTTGATTGACTTCCATATATATATATATATACACATATCAGTCAATACTGTAATCAACTTGAAGTTCTTTTATTTGAAGTCATATGTACATTTATTGCATGTCTTGTATGAAACAGAGTACAGATCCCAGGCACAATATCCCCAATAATAAAATACCACAGCTCACAATAAGCTGCAAGTAAAAACTAAAAGTAGGATAAATAAAAATTAAAAGGATCTGTATTTCCAACAGATGAATGCCTTCCGTCTTGTATGCATGTGTGGGTATGAGGTAAACACAGACGAGCTTTATCGAAGAAAGCGTTTATTAGAAGATGAATCTGAAGTCGTTTGTATAATATTGAATCATATCCTGCCAAATTTCTTTCATTTGAGACAGAAATATATTTGCACCAGTGAGTAATAGCCACCCCGAGTTTTGAAGTTTGTAGGATTAACAGGAGATTACAACGTTTTCAAATCACAAAAATAAATAAAGAAAAATCATAGATGAGGACTAACCAAAACTTTTAAGATTTAGAGAAAATCAAATCAAGAATCAGAGCCAGTTTTGATGTGTGTTGCTAGATCATTTCAGTGCTCCTTCTTTGCTATACATAGTGAGAAGATTCAGCGTCCTGTGGGATGAGCCCAGAACTCCCTTAGCACCAGTTCATCTGGATTTCCTGCAGCATTTTTATGCCTCTCTCTCTCTTTCAGAAGACCAGTCTACTAATGGTATTGAAGCCTCCGCCTCCTCCTCCTCCTCCTCCAGATGGGCCGCAGCTCCCCGGTGGGTTATTGTCATCTGAACCGTTGGGCCTGAATGAGCAGGAGGATGACGGGGCCTGAAGAGCCTGGGTCCGAGCGCTGAGCTCCTGCTCCTAACGGCAGCAAGCAGGGGAGAGAAGTGTTATTTCCAAGCGAGATTATATTTAAGCTTAAACAGCACTCAACTTTGCTGTGACAAAGAAGCAACGCTAGTTTGCATGTGCTTGAAAGCCCATCAGAGCTTTGGCTGCATGTAATTACAGCACCCCCTAGAGGAGATTTACTGCAGTTGGAATAAAAAAAAAGTGTGGTGGAATGTCAACTCGATGAGCACAGTTCAATGACTCGTGAAATTACTCTTCACATCTTGTAACAGGACAGTTCAGATGTGCAGCCCAAATAAAAAACTCCTACACAGTACATCTCCAAGTTATCCGTAAAAGCACGGCCTGCTTTCCCTTCACCTCTTTCCACCTCGGTGACTCTCTGACTTTTATAACCTCGCTTTTTAGAAGTGTTAGTGTTAATGAGGCTTTAAGTCATGTTTGTGTAAAACAGGCAAAATAAGCACCATTTCTATCCAAATACCCTCAGAGTTCATAAACCACCGATTTAATACGCGCTAATCGCTTCACACTTGAATTTATAGGCAGTGACAGTTTTAAAGGGTAACCGAACACCAGTATGTGGAAGTGCATTTCATGTGTTCAACCCAACGTACCTGTAAATAGAGCTTGTTGTCTTTGATAATAGCATCCAGTAGTTCTTTCTGCAGAGGAGGCTCGGCACTCAGTCTCATTCCATTTGCCATTAGTCCCCCATTTAAGCTTTGCCCTGGTAGCTCCTG
This sequence comes from Oreochromis niloticus, assembly GCF_001858045.2. NCBI lineage: Eukaryota > Metazoa > Chordata > Actinopteri > Cichliformes > Cichlidae > Oreochromis > Oreochromis niloticus. The sequence continues at coordinate 16,646,143 of NC_031971.2, read as the reverse complement.
TTTCCTGTACATGAGCACATAAGCGGTGTCCTTGGGGAAGCGATTAGTAATGTTTTGCACTGATTGGAAGGATGTGAACGTTACTCTGCTATCATTGAAGAGCAGCCAATCTTTTGCCTCCTGGCTACTATTAGGCAGCGTTTCGCTTTGTTCACGTGGAAGCGAGGGAGCTGAGCAGGTGTAGAGGCTGGACTCGGCCTGGGCGTTCCCTAAATCCTCTTTGATGCCGTACTGGTTGTCTGGATGCTGTGCTCCATCTGTTCCATTAATATTACGACCATAAGAGTAATAGTGGCCGCTCTCAGACGATATACCAGAATGTATTACGACCGAGCTGAGGACATAGGGGACCGACTGAATCGCCCTGCTCATCTCCTCTGCTCCATCTATCCTCGCCTTCTCCTCTTCCTCATCGTGTTGCGACGATTTGAGTTTCTTGGCCAGATTCTCGCTGCTCTCAGGAGAATCCACTTGCAGAGGAGACGAGGTAGAAGAAGAACACTGTGTAGGTATGGAAGGGTCGTGTACAGGAAGTCTGATCAGCGGTGGGATGGTGACATTATCAAGAATCTTCCTACGGACATGGCATTTGGCGTCATATGAAAATCGCAGCAGAGTGAGAATCAAGTACTCAGGGGCAGACACCACTTTAATGGTCTTCTCTGCCCGCTGGAGGGAGCTACACTTCTCGCAGAAATAGGCGTTGTCTCCGTCGAGGATTTCCGGAGCCAGAAAATAATTCACCAGGTCAGGCACGGAGAGAGGAGGCTCATTTGTTACTGGCACAAAATGGGCATTGCTAGCTGGAGCTTTGGCCGAGCCTGGCTCAGGAGCTTCGCTGCCACCATTGACAGATCCCTGACAGAGAGCTTTGGGCTCTTCTGATTGCCTCTGGGTTTGAGGGCCATCCTGTAAAGTGGTACCTGGACAAAAGGCCAAAGAGAGGTCTGTAAAAGGTTCTTCTTTCTCAGAGATGCAGTTGCACAGCGTGCAGCAAATGCTCGTGATTAGCTTCCCTCCAAACATCTTTTCTATCAAAGTCCTTGTGTCATCCCCAGGTTTGGCCTCTGCTAGAGGCAAAATGGTCTGTTCATTGTCTTCCTGAGCAGACGTTGTTGCAGAGTCTTTGGAGCTTGTGTCGGCTGGGGAGACAGCTTTTGGTTTAGCTGAATCCAGTGCCTGAAGGGTTTTCTCCTCCTCGTGTAACCTTAGGATCAGAAAACACTCAGCTCTTTTTTGGAAAATCAAACAAATTAGTGCAACGGCTATGTCTAAACACAGTTTATAAACAGTATTCATACGCAGTTAGCACTCACAGTGCTTTATATTCATTAACATTTAATGCATAATGCAAATGATGGACAAGCTATTAATTTAAAATACCTGTCTAAAAGAAATCTGAGGTACTCTGAACAGTCCTGCTGAGAACCCATGTTGAACCAGGGGGGCCGAGACGCTTCCAAGAAGTTTCTGGGAGCATAGGCCGCCCTCTGTAGGACAGATAAACACAAATGAATGAAACACGTTAATATCTGCTGCTGTAGTTCTCCAGTAACAATGTTTTAAATTGTTACTTAACAGGACAACACTAACCTGAGTGTGTGCGAGGAAAGCAAAGAGAAGCTGAAGCTTTTTCATTAGTGTGTTGGAACCATTTAGATGCAACGATAAAACATGCCTCCTGAAACTGAAGGAAGAAAAAGAAAAGTTGGTTTCATATTTCATTTCACAACAACAACAACTGGTTTTACAGATTTTATGTCTAAAAGACTCACTCTGTGGCCATAAAAAGGGTCTGGATGATGCTGTTCATGTAGCAGGTGTTCCCCAAGTTGACTAAGCCCGTTTTGCCCGTCTCAGACTTCCCAGCTTGCTTCAGCAGACCAGAGGCAAATGAGTTGGACTGAGACGTCCAGGCACTTTGATTCAACACCAGCTTGATCTTCTCTTCTGCAGATTTTGGTAGATCCTGAAAAGAAAAGAGACGTCTTTAACACAGTAAAAATGCAAAGCAAAAGTAACAGAAAGTCTAACTGAAGCTCCTCATTGCATATCATGTGTCATTTATAATGATCCAAATAAATAAAACATGGACCTGATGTGTTTTGTTATCGTTGAAATATCCAACTACAGAAAGAAGTGTTCTCCCCACTTGGTTACCTTGATGGCCTCCAGTATGTTGTCATAAAGGTCAGGGAAGCCAGAGTACTGGTACATCATGCAGTGTATGAGCTCAGTGAACTGCAGCAGGAACGCTTTGCTAGTGGGAAGCCCATCTGTCCTTAAGGACTGAACTAGATCTACTACATGTGGAACAACCTGAGAGAGAGAAGGGAATAAAGAGAAGAGAAAAATGTTGAGTACACCGTAGCGCTGAAAACAGCAGAAGGTACAGCTAACATTAATCATAAATATCTGTGGTGCGGTGAGCCACGGGGTGGTTGCACATCAGAAACCCCACAGAGGTCTCATTTGCAGAGTTTTTTTGAGCCTATTCATGTTTTTAGAATCTAATGAAATTGGCCAACTCAAGGGCCATTGCTCTGCATTTAAGTGCTTCACACATCATTAGTGAGAGTGTGGTGCCAAGCCTCGAGTTCTGGGAAAAGACGTCTATGCAGCTTTGAAGTAATTTAAGCCAGAAGAGACGAAAATGAGAAAACCAATAAAGTGGCCATATGAGAGGGAAATGGGCTGTGAGGACACAGGAGACCCCCTTACCAAATGGAAGGCCTCGGGAGAGTGCTGGAAACTCAGCAGCATGTGAGAGAGCACAGCCAGCGCCCCCTGCCGCACAATGGGGTACCACAGACGACTGAATACCTATGGGTGGAGTTAAAAAAAATAAATAAAAAATCATCTGTTGCAAACATGTTTATTTATAGAGGTGCTTGAGTAAAATGCACACAATTTCCATCTATAAGAAACTAAAATGAAGAGTTCTCATTACACACCAGTTCAATTTTAAGCAGAGTGACATCTATGAGGATAGTGAACTTCTGAACAGCAGCCAGGCCTTTCAGCAGAGCGATGACCCAGGTATCTACATGTTGGGCAAGAGGCCAAGATAACCAGTCAATCATCCTAGATGGACAGAAAAAGGATATGTTAACAGCAAATAACTGGAACAAACCCATCCAATCTTATTAAATAGATCCACAGATTTTATATCAGTAAAGTTCAAGACATTAAGACATGCGTCCTAAAAACTGTCCTTCTCAAGTTGTATTTAAATACTGTGGCACTTCTTTTGAACTCAAATGGCTCAGGGTGCAATTTCACCTGCAGAGTGCTTTAGTCATGTTTGCGTCTCTGACGTTCTGGTCTGTGGTGAGGCTCTTGATAAGCACTGTGATCATCTGGACAGGGATATGCTGAACCAGGCTGGCCAGTGCAATGGATGGGTCGAAGGAAGGGTCTGCGATAAACAAATACATAATGATAGCTTTTCTTTGTGTTCCAGTGGACACATGCTGGGATACAAATTACACTTACAGTCTGTAAAAAAAAAAAAGAAAGAAAAAGAAACAAACACTAAGGTTGAACAATATGAAAGTAGAGATTTATGATCATGAAAACACGATCACAATCATCTATGGTGCTTTATGCATCCTCTATGAAGAGGAGGGACGCTCTGCGGATATTAGGAAAGCATTCCAGGGGCACTTCGCCTGAACAATATCAATAAAACGGAGGCCGAGGGACCTTTCAATCCAAAGCGGATCTGCTCACAGAGCTCAAACACATACTGTCCATATAATATTTGAAACAATTTCCTGCTGTTTGTTCATTTTGTGCTACTTTGTTCTTCAAACCCAGAACATCAATAACATTTACCATCAGCTACTGCAACTTTGACTTCAGCTGAAATTCTCTCAACTATTAGAAGGCTGAAAATGGCCAAAAAGTATAAAGAAAAAAAGACCGAATTAATCAATTAATATTGCATTAAATGCACCAACAATATAAAAAAAAATAAACGTAAGCCATTTTGCTGTCTATGTATTTGTCTTTGCATTCATTTCCATGTTTTTGTCATTTTTATTTTGTGTATCAGTCTATTTTTCTATTTGTACTTTGACTTGCCTGACATCAATCAACCAATAGATATAAGGCTGACCCCATGACACAGGATATGAATGGCTGCCCACTCATTTGGATAATGAGGCAGAATATATATTTTTTTTTTAATGTAAAAAAAAAGGAAATAACAAATACACTTGTTTTTGGAAATGAAGGAATAAGGGGAAGTGGGGAACTGAAAAACTGAAAAACCATCAGTCTTGGTCAAATATAAAAATAAATACAAAAATAAATAAATGAATCAGTTGATATAAGTGCATAAATTAGGACTGACCATGATTTTACAATGTAAGATGTAAATTATTAAATAAACTAAAACAAATACTTTGTGTGCCTAGGTCATTGCACCCACCAACTCCAGAAATGAATAAGAGCTGTAGCTTCAGCAGAGTGGGTGTGCGTCTTCAAGGAGGCGCACCCACGTTTTCTTAAAAACAAGAATAAATCACGCTAAACAGACTGTGAGAATAAATGACAGTAAGTATGAGCTGTCTCTCCACTGAGTTTCTCTTCACTTGGATGGGCTCATACTCCACCCATCTGAAGTGTAATTTGTGACGGCACTCCTAGTTCTGCTCTGGAGCCTAGATGAGGTAACAGTGTAGCAGCAAATGAACCAGCACTCAACCAGCTGCAGATTCTGGTTGGAGTCACCCTCCAGCTCTCAAAAAATTTTCAGAGCAGATCAAAGAGTATCATCACTAACTGAAGTCCAAGACAAGACAGTTATACTGCACTCCACATACCTTGCAAATCAAAAGTCCCTCCCTAATTAGCGTGTTCCAGAAAGAGCGAGAAAAAACAACAAAAAACAAAAACAGGATTTGTTTGGCTTCTTAGCAACGTAGAGCTATTCAGGAATCAATAGCAATACAGCAAGTCTTGCTCTTTTCTACCTTAAAACACCACTGCACAGTCATGTTAGAGCCTGGTCTGTGCTTAGCTTATTTAGTAAGTCAGAAATACACAACAGGGGCAGTACAAATAAAAAGTTTTAAGATTTTCCTGCTACAAAACAAATTTCCCACATGTGGGACTAATAAAGGTTATCTTATCTTATTATCTTATTTGCATTTAGTGCCACCATGTTTGATTGTTAACTCCAGGTTACTGCTCTGACTTTTCAAGTGGCAAAAGCAAATCAAAGGGGGAGTTTGAGATCCAAACTTTGACTGGGAACTGAGAAATTCAGGCTTATCCGGGAACACACCATTAGTCTATCAAACTGGGGGATGGGTATCACAACAGTAGCCTGATGAACCTCTCAGGAGATGGTAGGAGACAGGAAGGGCTGGTGTTTGCTGTGACTGAACTTTCAAAATAAGAGCACGGCATTGCCCAACAGCATCATTAATTGGTGGATGGCAGTATGCCAGGGAAGCCCACTCAAATAAATGATGTGTGTCGAAAATATAAACAGCTGAATTCATATTCATGAACATTACCTTGTCTAAAGATACTTTCAGTGGCTACCTTCTCACAAAGGTATTCCAACACAAAGTTCTTGGTTTCTAGAATAATGATCCAAGCTGATTTAAAGCAATCTGTTACATCTACTAAAATACATGGATTTCAACACATTTTTTCTGTTTGGTCAGTCAATGTGCGTCCCTTTTCTTACTGTGACAAGGTTGATCTGGTCTTCACCTTTGACCTAACGCGTTTAACATTACACTCTACTGTAAACGGAAGAAACATGTCCAGCCAATGAGGACTACAGCCATCAGAAAGTCTTATGTGAAATGCCTTCAGAAAATAAATATAATCAGGTCCATAAGCACAACTAGAAAGTCATTTAAGAGCATTTGAGCTGTGGACAATCTCTGAAGAAGAGATTACCATTTCCAAGTAAATATCAAATAGTATTTCTGTTTGAAGTGCCCATCCTTAACACTACTAGTAACAAAATCCAAATCTGTTCTTTATGTTAAGTTTTTTTTTTTTTTTTGTTAACGGCATCTATAAGAACAAATGTCTCAAAACTGAACCCATTAAAAAAAATGTAATCAATTAAGAAATGACTTTCTTGTTCCTTTAAGGCACAATTTATATGGAATCAAAGAGTCTCACCTGTGGAGGCGATAATAGCAAAGACCTCCTGGAGTGAGGGCAGCAGCGTGGCTGGGTCAGCCTTCCAGATGTTCTGTAGCAGTGCGCTAACTTTTGTCACCTGACCAACATACTCTCTCAGCTCCTGCTCTTGGCTAGCAAAGCAGTGGAAGGAACTGATGGTCCTCACCAGCTGCTGGCAGAACAGAACACCCGACTTATCTCTCGGGATGCACTGCACAAAGTCTGACAGCAAAGTGCTCAGCCGGGCACAGAAAGCGGGATCAGGTCGTTCACACACCATCCTTAAAACCTCCACCTGGATCACACTAAAAATCTCCAGCACCGAGGGGCAGCTGATGAGCAGCCGCAGGCAGCAGTGAATGTATTCTACTATGGCGGGGTCTTTGCGGTCCAGCTGGCCGTAGCCCTGCTGGAGCAGACTGAGGACGAAGTCTTTGCTGAAGAAACGCTCAAACTCTGGGCGGTGGTAGCGTGCATAGGCGTCAAGAACCTGGGAGCCAATTTGCTTCTGGAAGGCATCTTCGCCGAGCAAGATGAGGCGGGTGGTGAGTGTGAATAGTGCCTGACACTGATCCTCTGTCACTGCTCTCTCAGCTGCTTCCACTACCTTCTTCACAATGGCCTTCTTCACTGGAACAGAGTGATTGGAACTCACCAGGCCCTCCAAAATCTTGTCCATGATGTCGGTCTGTAGAGGACAATTGAAAAAGTAATTAGTTGAACCATTTCAAAAAAAAAAATAAAAAAATAAAAAAAAAGACTCAGAAAACATCTGCAGTCACACTAAATGGTGCACTGAACATTTGTTCTGTCACAGTTTTTGTTTGTGATCACACACGTCACAGAAAACGTTTTGACATGTGACTCTAAGAAAAGAAGTGGTGTAAACAGTAAAACTATTTGATTAGAAATCACAATATCAGCAAGACCGCTCATGTTGAGCAGTTTGGAAGACAAAGTTAGAAAGGCAAGGTTAAAATTGGCCAGGCACAGACTCCAATCGGGCCCCCTGGATGGCTTTGGGAAGTGGGATTGAAGGCATACATTTTGGACATTTAACTGTATTTTCACAGGTTTTACAACTTTACACCAAAATAATTAAGTAATAGTTAACAATTAAATGACAGGACGATTCCTTTTTCGCGATCTAATGCAGATTTTTTTTTAAAGTGGGTCCACAAGGGGTGAAAAAAGTCATGCACTGACATGCCGTGACTTTTTCCGTAATTTTACACGTTTATTTCTTAAAATTTACGCCCGAAAAATGGCGCTGACAGATTTCTTTCATTTACTACAGTAGCATTTCTTTGTCGTGTAGCAAAAACGAAAGACACTTCTTTTAAGATATCGATGTAGATAACAATATAGCGGTTAAGATACCTCTCCGATTAAAAACTGTAGTTAAACTTCTTTACCCTAACGGGAAGGGGGGCATTTAAGGTGGTTTCAGTGGATCTGTCACTAAATACAACGCACGACTTTGTTATACATTATTTTTTTTTCAAGTTCAGTGTAATAAAATAAAATTAATGTAGTGGCCGTCTGCCTTGAAGACTGCACATTACATTACTATTAGTATGTGCTACTTCACACGTGTTTTGCCTATGATCTCTGACTCCTGCCGCTGTGTTGCTGCTGCTGTGGTGACACACACAGATAGCCCACTAGCTTGCTAAAGCTAGCTGTAAAGTTAGCAGATATTTCTATATGTCTAGTATCTAAAGTACGGCTAGAATGAGCGCTAAAACTAAACCTGAGAAACTGTGCTGACCTCTCCATAGCGGCAGTTTTTACTAACAAACTGGCCCCCCACAAAAATAAAATTATTTTATTTTTATTTTTTTAAAGAAACATCCGAAGAGGCCTGCCGTTAGCCTACAAACTGACTTAGCATAAATACCACCATGTAATTCAAATAATCCAACATGTTTGCTTACCCAAATAAAGCATGTCAACAGCGTCCGACCAGAGTAGCTTCTGCCGTCGGTCAGAGCTAAAAGTCTTCAGAGAGATTAAACAGTTTTATGTGTATTTATTTTGGTTCATTTCCTCGCTCGGAAACAGCTGATTAACCGTACAGCGACGTCATTCCTATGAACAGAGACAGTGGTAGGACCCTTGGGGTGAAGCTATTTTTCTCTTAACTTTGCCTGTTCCGCTGTTGTTACATTTGTGTAACGGTCAGTCGTGTGGGTTTCCACGGATGGCGCTGCTGGGCGTTTGACACGCTTCCAATTAAACGAAGCTGCGTTTTCACGAGCATTTTCGAGAACCTTTATCCTTTTATTGCAAACTTCGTGTGTTGCGTTCAATCACTACTCGTTCATCTGCTCTTCTCGGTATAACGCTACAGTTTAAAAAACAATCCTGAAAAGATGGAAACCCCCGAGCTTCCACCTGACATCCACATTGATCTGCATCTTGGAATTGTGATTGTCAAAAACTTTATTTTGAAATTTTTGCATCCATCTGCATTTGCACACTGAATTAAGCAGATGTTGTTTGTTATACGAATGGAAAAGTTGGCATGTGTAATTTTCTTTCATTTTCTTTAACGATACTAGCACTAGCTGTGACCTTTTCTCTCGGCCCAGTAGGATATGGAATTTTCTTTGTGCATCTTTGTTAGCTTTTCTTCTTAATAATAATAGATTAAATGCCTTTCCAGTAAGGGTGGTGAGAATTAATGATGATAATTAACCGTTTGTTCTCCACCTCAGCTTCAATGTGTCCAGTTTAGAGACAGTCCCTGAGCCTTACTGATTAGTTTATACAACAGATGTGACAGCTGCTGCTGTCACATCTGTTGCTGCTCTCCCAGCAGACTCCTGAGTACACTGTGCTTCCCATAGCTGAGTTACAGACAATTTCCATCATTTGGTGCACACATTGACTCCATTAGTAAATAGAGCTTGCTCATCCCCAGGCTCTGCGTTGGTCTTCCATTTCATTCTGTTGTCCATGTTGACGCCCAGGTACAGTGCTTGTATGTCTGTGTAGCTGTCTTCTTCCAAGCACCACCTCCCTGGTCTTTTTCACATTCAGAAGCAGATGATTGCTCCCAGACCACTCCACAAAGGCATCCACTATAGTGCTCACTAGTCCTCCTACTGCCCATTACTAATACATCTACTCACTGCAGAACTTTCAGAGGATTTCTAAAGGTTCCATGACCCAGAATTGTACTGAAAGTCTGAGGTGTACAAAGTGAACAGGTGTGGAGACAGCACAGTCTCCTGTGGAGCTCCTGTAGTGCACATCAACAAATCAGACTGAGCACTTCCCAGTCTTACATACCGCCTCTCTGTCTCTCTGTCAAGCAGTCTGTAATCAATGAGATGGTTGATGTGTTTGCTGACATTTCGTGTAACTTTTCCCTCAGTAGCAGCAGCTGAGTTTTATGAAATGCACTTGATAAATCAAATGAGCTGATCCTCACAGCGCAGCTCTTACTCTATAGATGGGGAGTAAGCTCTCTGCAGCACATAGATGACTGCATCATCTGCTCCCAGAAAACGTGTTACTTTAGGAAACACAAGTGGGACTGAAATTTTACTTTACTATAATATTTCACCTTATCAATCACAAATATTGACTTGGCTATGTCTGTTCTCTAATCAGTGAAACCCATCAAACTTCCTAAGGGGGTGATGCTGGTGTCATTGGCTTCAGAAATGAGTTATAATATTAAAGCACGCAACTTTGGAAGTGCAAGAAACATATCAATGTATTCATATATATGTCAGGTCTGGTTAAAAAAATAAAAAAATGTATTATTTATTTTAGTTTTTATTAGTTTTTGTGTTAGTCTTTTTAATTATTGATTGTATGGAGGGCATATGTCAGAGGCTAGATTCAGAACAATAAGTAAAGGTATTTCGATAAAAAAGACAACTTTTAAAAAACGGTGAGTCCCGGTCTTGCTGACATCCAGAGTCTCAATAAGAAGCATAACCATCAACGCCTCATCAGGCAAGTTATAATAAAAGTGTTTTACTAAACCAGCAAATACTAAAACTAATCATATTAACCCATACATTGTTGCAGTTTTTCCAAGTTTAAAAATCGTTTCAGTTAAGTTTAATTTTTTTAAAGGCTTTAGTTTAGATTTAGTTAACTATAATAACCTTGGAGATGACTGGAAGCTGTCATGTGAGCCATAACAAAAACAAATACTTTCGACAGTCTGCGAAGGCAGCATAATAAAATCTCGCGATAGCGCGCTCAGACCCGGTAACTATGTGAACGCGGGTGCGCGAGAAAAATCTTGCTAGCGCGAACGTGCTGCCTGCGACCAACCGGTGTGTCTTTCATTAAAAACAACAGGATTGCCCTTATTTACCTCGAGGAAGTTCGGAAAATTTTCAACGGCTCTTAAACGGGATCACACAAGGCACCTAATAACAGACGATATACCTGAACGGAAAAGGAAAATCGACAAAAATGTCCGAAAGCGCAAACTGCGTGGAACAGCGGGAAGAGCAGGCTGAAGTTGAAGACGCCGGAGGAGCGGAGGTAAGATGTTTTAAAATGGGAATTATGTCCTTTCAACGCTGACTTCGTTTCTCACAAAGCCGACACACAGGTGTCTAACTCTGAAAAGGTCCATCTCTTGTTCAGGCATTTTCCGAAATCGACTGTGTGAAACTTTCAGTTTGTCAGTTAGCTAGCAGCGGCGCTACCATTAGCTCCCGACGACAGCAGCCAGATCCTTTCCACCAGCGCAGCAGCGAGGCCAGCCGCTTTCATAAGCGCCCACTCTACTAGCTTAGCCCCGCTAGCTGCCTGCCTCGTATCGCTCCAGAAATCCCTACTTGTTCTATGCTTGCTCTCAGACTTGGTTCATTCAGTGGGACGCTTATAACGGTGAGCCGGCTTTTAGAAAACCCCGTGAAAACAAACTGGGGGGGCAGAAGGCAGAAGCAGTCTTCTTAGCTGTCCCGTCTGCGTCTTTGTTTTCGGAGCAGACCGCGTAGCAATGGCTGTTGTGACCGGGGAGGGATGCTGCTGCGCTGTCTGTCTACAGCTCGGCCAAAAAAATGATTTAAAACTTCTAACAATATAAAAATCCCACATAAAGAAAGCTGAAATTCCACAACACCGTCCTTGCTTTGTATTAGAAGCATTTTTTTCTCCACAAAAAGTCTTATCATCATCACCTCTTCTTCTTTTAATAGAGATTTAAATTCACAAATTTACTGGTACTTCTCAGCACGTCTGATAGCAGAGAGGTAAAAGAGACTGATTTCTTCTGTGACGCAAATATGCTATCAAAAGTACCTTCCTGTGACAGTGTATGATTAGAAGAAGAACTGACGGTATTTCGGTCAACACATGCCCTGTTTTCTGCAAATGTGAATACAGATGTACCTTGAAATTTTGGTTTGCCCTTTGGCTTGTTTTCGAGCCAATGAGCTCATCTCTTCCTGTCAGTTGTTGTTGTTGTTGTAAACATCAGGACGACGTCCACTAAGTAAGACTGGTTTGTTTTCACCATACACTCCCTTAGGAGAAGTCTGACTCTTCAGATGCTGGAAAAGAGTCCTCTTCAGATGCAGGTGCTGATGGACAAGATGCCTCCTCCTCCTCATCTTCCTCCAAAACTAAAGACTCTACTCCAGGTTATGAGGAGAAAGTGGTAAGTCCTCTCTTCCATCATTGCATGGTTCACAACTGTACTCCCGGGTCAGAAGATGAATGGGACTTTCTTTCTGTGTAATGCAGCAAACAGACCGGACCAACAGATTTGAGTATCTGCTGAAGCAAACAGAGCTGTTTGCTCATTTCATCCAACCAGCTGCACAGAAGACCCCCACCTCACCGCTCAAGATGAAACCAGGACGTCCTCGTATCAAGAAGGACGAGAAACAGAATTTGCTTTCAGCTGGAGAGTGAGTATCTATCCCTACAGCACAGTTTCTTTTTCTCCATTTATAAAGTTTTCTCTCATTGTGATTTATAACGTTGTCTTTTATGTGTTTGAAAGCAATCGCCACCGTCGCACGGAGCAAGAAGAGGACGAGGAGCTTCTTAACGAGAGCACAAAGACCACAAATGTGTGCACTCGCTTTGACGAGTCTCCCTCCTGTAAGTAAAGACCTGTTTTTATGGGGACTCAAAGCACGCACTGAGCGAGAGCAAATAACAAATGTATATGTTATACATGTGGCTGATCCTGATACAGCCAGTAAAGGAAGCACTGAAGCACATTTTCTTTGTATTTAACAAAATTCAGCCAGCTCATCTGTGTCACTTCACTCAGTTAGGAGCCTTCCTAAGCAAATTTGACTTGACTTGCGGTTGTTGATCTATTACTGCCCTAATGGTGGGAGTTTTTATTAGACAAGACAAAATAAAAAAATGTTCTTACAGAATTTCGTTTTCTTGTTTGTAATGTAGATGTGAAAACAGGAAAGATGAGGGACTATCAGGTCCGCGGTCTGAACTGGCTCATTTCTTTGTACGAGAATGGAATCAACGGTATCCTCGCCGATGAAATGGTCAGCACTTTTTCACGTTTCTACTTATTCGTGGAGTTAAATTCCAGATATTTTTATCGTGTCATAATGCTGTTTTTTCATTCATGCTTTCTTTTCTTATTGTCAGGGATTGGGAAAGACTCTCCAAACTATTGCACTGCTGGGTTATATGAAGCACTACAGAAACATCCCTGGTCCTCACATGGTGCTGGTTCCCAAGTCCACCCTCTACAACTGGATGAATGAGTTCAAGAGATGGGTGCCTTCCCTTCGTGCAGTCTGCCTGATCGGAGACAGAGATGAGCGGGTAAGCTGTGTCAAAAATGTATCAGTGGTGTGAAAATCAAAGTATTTTTGCAGATGTTTGGGTTGTCCTTCACCAGTTCTATTTGGTGGACTCCATATTGTTTTTTTTGTGTGTGTGTGACTCCCACAGGCACTTAAAAAGTTTTAAAAGGTGTTAAATACTGTAATCTAAAAAATAAGGCCTTAATTGTTGTTTAATGTCTTAATTCAGTCTTTAAAAAGTCCTTATAATGCCATACGTTATGGGAGGTAGGCTCTTAGTAGTTGGTTTTTATTATTGCAATTTAGATTATTAAAATAACAGGTAACATCTATTTTTGATAATAATTTATTGTTGTCTTGTCAATTTGTGACACAGGAAAAGATTGTGTAACCAACAACAGTCATGTACTGTTCTGGGGTCAGAATGCTCAGAACAGATACACCGTCTGTTAGCTAGCAACAAGACAAGGATGGGGTTTGTAAAATATAATTGGCTGTTTAGCCAGGAAGTGTATACAGGGTACTGAGTAGTTTGTGAGAGTCTATTTCAAACTTTATGTGGTCAGTTTGAGGCAGTGAAAACCTACACAGTGTTCCTGGACCTTAAATTTGTTCATGTTTGTATTTGGGTTTTATGATAAATGTAAAATAGAAAATGCAGCACCAGTTTGATTTTTTTCTGCAATTAAATACACTCTGAATCTGTCAACTTTTTAAAATTATTTTTTATGTATTGTAGACATATATTTATGAGATTAATCTGTAAAACTCTGGTGGTAAAAACAGTTTTCTGCTTCAATGACAGACTGCCCTGATCCGAGATGTGCTGCTGCCTGGAGAGTGGGATGTGTGCGTGACATCCTACGAGATGCTCATCATTGAAAAGGCAGTGTTCAAAAAATTCAACTGGAGATACCTGGTCATTGACGAGGCTCACAGGATCAAGAACGAGAAGTCAAAGGTCAGATAGCTGCTTAAACAAAATAGTTACACATGTCAGCCACCTAACCTTTAATACTGTGAGATGGTCAGATCGCTAAGGTTTTCTTTGCTTCTCCATAGTTATCAGAAATCGTGCGTGAATTTAAGACCACCAATCGTTTGCTGTTGACTGGAACACCCCTGCAAAACAACCTCCATGAGCTGTGGGCTCTCCTGAACTTCCTGCTGCCTGATGTCTTCAACTCATCAGAAGTAGGATTTCTATAGAAAACCACAAAATCAGTAGTGTATAGAAGAAGTCTTGAAAACACGCTTTTTCACAGTATGGCTTAGAGAAGAGGTGTTTCTGTATTAAGGTGCTAATTTAATTTCTCTTCTTTTTTCTCAGGACTTTGATTCCTGGTTTGACACAAATAACTGCCTGGGTGATCAAAAGTTGGTTGAACGTCTTCACACTGTATGTATTTAATGTTTTTAATGTGACTATCCAGCACGCTGCTGTATGTTGTAAGGTGTGTAATATTTCAGTTGGGTTAATGTGCTCCCTGCGTGTAGGTGCTGCGTCCTTTCTTGCTTCGTCGTATCAAAGCAGACGTGGAGAAAACTCTGCTCCCCAAGAAGGAGATCAAGATTTATGTTGGCCTGAGTAAGATGCAGCGGGAGTGGTAAGCATCCCCGGTTAAAACGGACTTGCTATAAACCAAGACCTGAGCTGTTTTTGTTTTTTTCCCCTGCTGTATTCGTGGATGCTCAACTTAAGTTGTTGTGTGCTACTACCCGTCAGGTACACAAAGATTCTGATGAAGGACATCGACATTCTGAACTCAGCGGGTAAAATGGACAAGATGCGTCTGCTGAACGTTCTCATGCAGCTGAGAAAATGCTGCAACCATCCTTACCTGTTTGATGGGGCTGAGCCCGGCCCACCATACACAACAGACATCCACCTGGCGGTGAACAGCGGCAAGATGGTGGTGCTAGACAAGCTGCTGCCCAAGCTAAAAGAGCAGGGTGTGTGGATTCTTATTGTCCAGTATTTTAGTTATCTCTTTATTACTGACGGGAGGGCTAACGCTCACGTTTGCATATACATTTTTAAATGCTGGTAGAATTGCAAAATTATTTTATTACGTCTGTTAACGTCTCCACATCCCTGTTTTGTAGGTTCACGTGTGCTCATCTTCAGTCAGATGACCAGGATGCTGGACATCTTGGAGGACTACTGCATGTGGAGGAACTACGGTTACTGTCGCCTGGATGGGCAAACGCCACACGAGGAGAGACAGGTGAGATGTGGATTTGTCGTCTTCCATGACCAAAAGCAATTCATGAGTGTTTGGTATTGAGAGTGTGATTATAAAAGCACTTCATTTTCATGTGTTTGTGTATTTACAGATCTCCATCAATGCTTTCAATGAGCCCAACAGCTCAAAGTTCATCTTCATGTTGAGCACCAGGGCTGGAGGGCTGGGTATTAACCTGGCTACGGCGGATGTAGTCATCCTCTACGACTCAGACTGGAACCCTCAAGTCGATCTTCAGGCCATGGTTAGTAGTCTAATATGATAATGTACCCGAGTGCGGGTGAAACCAATGAACTTGATTGTTTTGCTCAGATCACCTGACTTTCTTTTTTTTTTTCTCTGTTTAGGACCGAGCTCACAGGATTGGTCAGCAGAAGCAGGTACGAGTTTTCCGTTTCATCACCGAAAACACAGTGGAGGAGAGGATTGTGGAGAGGGCCGAGATGAAACTGCGCCTGGACTCGATCGTCATCCAGCAGGGTAACTCATCTCGCTTAAAGTCAGCCTGTTTAAACTTGTTTTAGTGTCCTGCATGCTGTTAAGAAATAAAATATGAAGTTCACATAGTGGTACTGATTGGAAACTGAAATAAACTACTCTTTATTCTATTTATTTATGTTAATGGAAATAGGGAGACTTGTGGATCCGAGTGCAAACAAACTGGGTAAGGATGAGATGCTCTCCATCATCCGCCACGGTGCCACACACGTGTTTGCTTCCAAAGAGAGCGAGATCACAGATGATGACATCGATGCCATCCTGGAGAGAGGTGAAAGGAAGGTGAGTCTGGTTGCGTTAGCTGAAAAGCACCAATTGAAAGTTTCTGTGTGAATTTCAAAAATCAAACACTTTGAAATGATTGTGTATCAGACTATGGAGATGAAGGAGAGAATGTCATCGCTGGGCGAGAGCTCTTTGAGAAACTTCACCATGGACACGGAAAACACCAGCGTGTACACCTTCGAAGGAGAGGACTACAGAGAGAAGAAGAAGGTAAATAGGCTGGCCAGCATCGGTATTTATAATCTGGGACTGCCTTTATTTTGGGAAGAGACTTAAATCCTTAGCTTGTGGTTTTTATTTTTCTGCTCAGGTCATTACAAACTGGATCGAGCCACCCAAGAGAGAAAGGAAAGCCAATTATGCGGTGGATGCCTACTTCAGAGAAGCTCTGCGAGTCAGTGAGCCCAAAGCACCAAAGGTAGGAAACCATCACTGTACAAACACCACACAGACAGAATCCATTAAAGCAGCAGGATGTTTATTTATTAGGGATTTGACTAAGTTCTTTGATGGCTAAACAAGGAAAAACTCAGATTAATCCAGCGAACTAGTGTAAAACTAAGAAGCACTCAGATATTAAGTTAAATTTGTGAACCGTTTAATGTACAATGTCAAAAGCCCTGCAAACAAAGCCATGTGATACCATTAATCACATTTTTCAATAATGAATCATGTCGCTTAACTGTGCGCCACCTTGCGTTGTGCATTATGAACATTGCATGTTATTCTCCAAACAGGTAACTAAGAAAAACACGTATAATAAACTGATGTTAAATATGATATGAAAACATGTTATTACAAAACATGGTTGTATCTGAGATCTCAGTCTTTCACCTTTTTAAAGAACTAACACGAAAAACTAACAATTATACTGTTACCAAAACAATTTAACTGATTTATGGCGTTTCTCAACAGTGATGCGCCATCTGGTGGCAGGTGGCGGCATAACATTTAGGAAACAACCATTTACTGCATTGAGTATCAATTACATTGTAAACCAGTTAGACTGAATGAATACGTTTGGTACAGACTAGTGACAATAGAGATGATTAGGTGACTAGTTGTGCATGTCCCTATTACTTATTTTGGAATTTTTTTTTTTTGTGTGTGTGTGCCAGGCTCCTCGTCCTCCTAAGCAGCCAAATGTGCAGGACTTCCAGTTCTTCCCTCCACGTCTTTTTGAGCTTCTAGAAAAGGAAATTCTCTTCTACAGAAAGACCATTGGATATAAGGTACAAAGAGATCAGACACATTCCCATTTGTCCAAATTTTGTTGTCTTTTGAGATGACTCTAACTGGATCTGTGGCTTTGTCTCTTAAGGTTCCTCGCAATCCAGACATACCAAACTCTGCTCAGGTCCAGAAGGAGGAGCAGGCTAAGATTGATGAGGCCGAGGCCCTCACAGAGGAGGAACTGGAGGAGAAGGAATCCCTCCTGCAACAGGTGGATTATTTTTGTTGACTTGCAGCCAGTGGCTGATATACAGGAAATGAAATGTTTGCATATTTCTCTAAATTGTGCATTAACTGTTCAACTGTGCGCTTGTCGCAGGGATTTACTATTTGGAACAAACGCGACTTCAACCAATTCATCAAAGCAAACGAGAAGTGGGGGAGAGATGATATTGAGAACATTGCCAGAGAGGTTGAGGGGAAAACTCCGGAGGAAGTCATGGAATATTCTGGTAATGGATTTTTTTTTTTTTTTTTTTTCTCCTGTGGAAAGCAAACCCAGATATTTAAATTGATTTATTGTGTGACTTCATGTTTGTGTCCTTTCCTGCAGCTGTATTCTGGGAGCGCTGCAATGAGTTGCAGGATATTGAAAAGATCATGGCCCAGATAGAAAGAGGAGAGGCCAGGATTCAGAGGAGGATCAGCATCAAGAAAGCACTGGACTCAAAGGTAGCAGTCAGTCAACTGTGAAATGTAGTGCAAGTTGCTGAGTAGACTTCTCATTCAGCGTTGTATTTATCCTTCAATGTGTGTCTCAAATCCTCGTTTAGATTGGCCGCTACAAGGCTCCTTTCCATCAGCTCCGTATCTCCTACGGCACTAACAAAGGCAAGAACTACACAGAGGAGGAAGACCGCTTCCTCATCTGTATGCTTCACAAGCTCGGCTTTGATAAGGAGAGCGTGTACGATGAGCTCCGCCAGTGCATCCGCAACTCACCACAGTTCCGCTTCGACTGGTTCCTCAAATCTAGGACTGCAATGGTGGGTTTGGATTACTTCACTCTTTTTTCTCTGTTTTTTTTCTTTTGTTATTTAAAAAAAAAAAAAATTGTCTTAATAATTAAAAATGCAATTTTTTTTTTTTTTTCTCAACCCATTTGTTGTGTAGGAGCTCCAGAGGCGATGCAACACCCTGATCACCCTGATAGAGAGAGAGAACATGGAGCTGGAGGAGAGGGAGAAGGCGGAAAAGAAGAAACGGGGCCCAAAGACCGGCTCAGTAAGTTACAAATTCATCCCATAATAAACAATTCAAACTATTTTAAGCTGTCTATTAAGGACAACATCCTTTTATTATTACTTTTTAATCCATTTTTTTCCCTCCCAGGCGCAGAAACGAAAGTCAGAGGGAACTCCAGACGGTCGAGGACGAAGGAAAAAGCTCAAGTTGTGAAGCTGTTGGAAAAACCCGCATTAACAGAATTAAAGACGGCAGCCAGCTATCATTAGTCCTAATGTCTGTGTTTGTTTGCAGGCTGTGATAATGTACTGTGTAAAATCCCTGACGGACTGATATGGTTGTATTAGGTTCTAGGAAGTGTTTCTTTACAAGCCTGCCTTGTTGTCACTTACCTAAACACTGCAGCTGTGCTGGGTTAGATTTTGTTCGCTAGTCCTTATTTTTTACTAGTACTTAATTGAAATAAGTGTATTTATGCCTGTTGGTTGTACCACATTCCATTGCTTGAAACAATATGTACCCTTTTTTATTTTTAAGAAAACATCTGTTCTTGTATCTTCTTATGTAAAGTAGAAAATGTCTTTTTTGAGCATCGCAAATAAACCTCCCCCCTTTTTTAAAAAACAAACAAAAAAGCATGCGCTCTGATAAATGACACGTTCATAAAATATGTCTTTTCAGTTTGGCAGTTTAAGTTTACATACATCCAGTATTTGGAAAATTTTCACAAAAAGTTAATAAGCCATAAAAGTCTACTAATAGTTGGCACATTAAAATATGCTGTCATGTGGGAGAAAAAGGGTTAGTTTTTATACTGCACTTGTTTTCAGGCCTTGATCAACAAACCAGACAGATTTATCATTTTTTTTTTTCAAGTTTCACCAGGGTGTTGTAATACTTTTTTTCCTTTTACCCATAGTCCTACATTGATATGTACACGGATAGGTGTACATATGATTTTAGCCACATTTACCTAGAAAAAAAAAAAGTGGATTTCTGCATTCTCAAAAGACTAAAATAACATTTACAATCCCTTTCAGTGACACCACAGTAGTACTCTTATCAGTAGTGATGAACAGATATATTGCAGGCTTCTTATAGAAGGAAAAATAATCACATCATTCATTAAGGTCAGTTTCAACTAACATTCAGTCCTTTTTGCTCTCCACTAAAAAAACATAATGAACATGGTGAAATACAGTAATTAAAAAAAAAAGACTGAATAGAAAATAATTTGCTTTTATGAGATTTAAACAAGGATGCCATTTACTCATGAGTTACTACATTGCATGCATTTGCAAACACTGGATAAAGAGCGATATTTTACAACTTGGAACCTAAATGAAACAGATATATTTTGAGGGGCTTCTACTTATATCCATGATCCTGCATAGGTTGTAATAAAGGCACGAACGTACAGTAAATTAAAGACAAACAATCATCAGAGATCAGCAAGCCTCATTATTCTGGTGCATTCACTGCTTGTGGGCCCCGAGTACTGACATCCTTTGCTGTCCACAGACTGTTCTGGGCTCTTTTCAGTGCTACACAAGTTTGGCATCGAAGGCACGGTGGTGGAGGAGACTTATCAAAGTCCCTTTAATAGGGGACAGATGTTTGAACTGGAGCCGGGCCCACATTTAGACCTCTGAGCTGTCTGAGCCGCCCCACATGCCCGCTGGGCTGTGACTGTAGCCGTTGTAGGCCGAAGAAGAGGAGGTGGCGTAAGGAGGGTACTGGCTCTTCTTTTCACGCTTCTTGCGCCGCAGCAGGAGAATGACGACGGTGGCGATGAGGCAGATGAGGAGGATCAGACCTGCGACGCCCACCAGCAAAGGTATAGTGGAAGTATCAGTCAGCTCTCTGCCTGAGCTCTCCAGCAGGGGGCGCTCTAGGAAACTGTCACGATTAGGGAGCCAAGGCTGGCGCTGGCTGACCACGATGCGGTCTCTTCGGTCCAGGGCGATGTGCTGGATGTTGGTGCCCCGATTGTTTTCGATACCGATGTCCTGGGCTACAGCAGGAGCGGAGAAAGAGGGGGCGGCACGGCGGTGGCGGGTGGAGGAGCGGGGCTGCTCGACAGAGGAGACGCTGTGATGGAGGTACTCCACGCTGCGCTTGCCAATGTTGCGGTTGGCATTTTCTCTGGAGCGGACAGTGTAGATGGTGTGGATGAACCATTCTCGACCAGCAGCCACCTGAAAGCACAAGATGTGTAATTCTCTTTAAGTCTGGGTCTGTGCAAAGCTATGGAGGACAAGAAGTGCCAAATTAAAAACAAAACAAAACAATTTAATAATAATAAATAAAGTATTTTGTCATTAAATGTACTAGCATTAATCCTACTATAATATTTGTAGCATATATATGCACATATGTCTGTAAGTATCCTACCTCATTCTTAACGGGTGGGCCAATCACAACAATACTTTGCACAAACATTGTCACACATACAGTGATTATTAATATCAAAATGTTTTTAAAAACATTTATATTTCTATTTAAATTCGTTTCACCCTTCACATTTAACATATGTTGCTTTATGGTAACCAAAACTTGGGTCTTTGACAGAATTTTGTTTGATAAATGCGAAACGAAGACTTTGAAAAGAAGAATTTGAAAAATTATTGCAGGCCATGCTAGTTTATGTCATCGCTTTTGCATTAATTCCCATATTTATTATCATTACCACTTAACATTCAGTTTTGTATTATTGCGTTATGTGTATTTATTGATTTTTATCTCTTTATTTTTGATCAATTTATACTTTAACATGAGGGGGCTGTCATTCAAAGGATCAACATGGAAAAGCATTTCTTTGTTTTTTTACCATATTTACTTAAATAATTCATTTTTTTATTGTTATTTTTTTTTCACTTTTTGGGCCTCCATATATGAACATATTGTATCTGAGAATAATGCAGACCTGGAAAAGTGGAGAGGAAGAAAGTGTGAAGCCGTCTGTGCCTGGCTGTCTGACCAAAGACAGAGCTCCTGGTGTGTCCTGCGCCAGTGTGGCCTTAAAAGAAACGTCACCAAATGATGTAGCTTGAGTCTCTGGCTGGGCTTTGTCCTGCAGAATGGCACACACACAAAAAAAATCAGAAACCACATCTGCTTTTTTCGCTTCCACAATTTCCAATCATACTTTGTGATCCATTGCATCATACCAGGATCTTGAATCTGTGCAGCAGAGAGGGTGCGTCTGCCAGGCAGCCATACTCTTTGTTAGTGGGGTTGTATTTGGGAACATAACCGTCCATTCCGGTGCAGAGGAAGACTTTCTCAATACTGCAGGAGAAGGAGTCACCCAGGTTCTGGACTGGATCCACCATCACACGGCCATAAATCATAGAGCCTGAAATGAACGACAGATGAAATGTGACATTGCCTGTGGGTCATGGTTTCCCACTGTGATGTTACTTAACACCACTAGATGGCAGTAGTGTAGTACCTTCTGAAAAAGCAGCATCGGTTCCTTCTCCAAATCCCATGGAGCCGTCGGACAACCACAGCTCTTTCTTGGACAGCAGGAACATTTGTGTGTTGAGGCTGAACTCGGCTGCCACCGGGTCACTCACCTGGAGAGCAAGGATCATTAAAAAGGCAATAAATAATGCATTAAGGTGTAAATACAACACACTGAAAAAGCCTTTGAGAGCAATCAGCTCTAACCTGCTGGAAGCGAATGTCCATATCAAAAGTAAGCGGCTCCCTTGGGTGGCAGACAGGAGGGATGCTGAACTCCCCATTGGGTGATGCAATGCAGGGGACCAACTTCACTGTATAAGTCCCAGAGTAGTCTCGTACCTAGAGGTTGGACAGACATAGAGGAATGGGGCTGTTTGGTTTGCGATTTCTTTGCCAGTAAAAGGATGCTTTCACAGCTAAATGACTCACAGCAAAATCAGAGACAAAGCTCCACTGCTGCATAGGCTGGTTGTATGTAGGCTCAGTCCTGACCAGGGCTAGAGTGAACGTCAGCCCAGAGTGGTCAGCACATATCACCATAGATGACACGCTGGTTCCTGAAAACAAACATGTATACAGTCATAAATCTTCACAAATGCAACTTGGCCAACCTAAGTTAGTAACAGCATCTACCTCCTTATTTATAGAGTGACCTTTCACACTGCCTGTGCTACCTGCTGCCTAAAGCAAACGCTGCTGGGTCATTTTGACATTTGCTGAATGACCTCTGGGTCTTTCACACAGGAAGACCCCTGAGGTGGAACTCCATAAATAGATAACGACAGGATGTGGACCACAGGGTAATCCAATAGGAGGCGCTTGTACAGAATGACCCCACAGGATGGGTTTAGGGTGTGTACACTGTACATGCATACCTGGATGAGACATGACAAACTGCCCCCTGAAGCGTGCCTCGGTCTTGAAGTTGACAACGAGACGGCCCTCCTCATTTATACGCATACTGGTGGGGTACATGGCTCCTACGAGTACAGAGGAGAACGTTTTCCAATGAGCGTCACCAATTTACATTTTTCCTCAGTAAAGACTAACAGCGTTGGTTGTGAAGATACCTTGTAGTTCAGCTTCAGGTGGGCTGCCAATGCCATCCTGCCACAAAATAGCTGTGTCATACACAAAGGTGAGCTTGAGCTCTGATTGCAGGTCAAAGTGCTGCCAGCCTCCGACAGCCACCGGAGAGTGGAAGACGTAAGACACAAACAGAGGAACACGCAGGGTGACGTAAGACTGGACCAGGTTCAGCACCTATATGGGCGGGGAAAAGGCACCATCGTGAATAATAATAACTATTTCTTTGGGAACAAACGCTAGCGAGAGTCTTTATGCATTCCTAATCATCCAGGTAAGAAAATCCCACGAAGTTGATTCTGCTCATCTGGACTTTGTGTTTTCAGTGAAACAAACTTTTTGTCCCTCATCCAAGTGACTTCTTCAGTCTCAGCTGGCTGCAGGTTTCCCCACCTTAAAAATGCTATGGTTGCAATAACGACCAAAACTAACACCACCGGCTAACAAAACTGAGCTAACAAGCTTCAGTCATTATGCAGCTGTATCATTTATAAGGTTGGAGAAACCTCTAGTCGGCCAGTCACTTGGATGAATAACGCAACCTCCAGATGAACACAATCAACTTCATGGGGTACTGCTAGCAAGCTAACCAGTAACAGGCTCACCAGGCAATTCAGCTAATACCAGTTGAATCACAATATCTGCATAAGTTACTTCATTCATAATGTTACTATCTAGCTTTCTGCTGGGAAACCTTGGATCCTGGCACTCCTGTAAATGTTACAAACTTAAAAAATGTTCAGACTGAGTAAAATGTGTTGAGTTTAAAACACATTTTACCGTCTTCACTTATTTAATTTCGTATAGCTTTTTTTCCTACCTGTCCATCGGTGCCGATGGATCCTCCACAGTCGTTCAGCAGCTCTGACATGTCATAGTAGCTGGTGAACTCCCAGAGGCAGGCCTCTAAGTTGAGATTCCTGTAAAACCGCAGAGAGTTGGCTGAACGCATGACAACGCTGTATTGATAGGGCGATGTCTCCCCAATTATTTCAGGGTTCTTTGTTGCGTCTGTGATGAAGCCGTAGCCGGTTTGGATCTCGTTGAAATCCAGCAAATTGGAGCAGCGATGGTTGCCCACGCGTGTGCCATCCGGGCTCAGGGTAAGCTCAAAGTTGGACAGAGGTCTTGTGGAGATCACTGGCAGCATTCCTGATGAATGGGCAAAAGGTTGTTTTTGGTTTTTTTTGTCACACACATTGGCTATATAAGGGCATATATTGAGATTTGCAACAAAATTTGCCGCTTACCGTCCATGTGAGGCATGTTGACTGTCAGTTTGATGAGGTTGGGAAAGTCTGGATCATCCGGACCCGTGTAGCGAATCTTTGCAGAGAAAGGTTCAGCTCCAACAGTACCTGGGATACGAGGCTGACACATACCTGCAAAAGGTAGGGTCAGCTAAACCAGATAATTCTACATCCAGTATTTGATCTGTAAATCTCTGCTGGCTTCTTCTTACCCTCCTCTTTGCTGATGACAACTATAGAACTGACGAGCTCCAGGCCAGCATCTCCGTTGGCATTGAAAGCCCTTGCTGCACACTGAACCCTGGAGCCGGCTTGGAAGTAGATTGAATCCAAGGTGATGGACTTGGTGTTGGTGAAGAAAGTGTTAGTGTCCACTTCCCTCATGGGGCTGGTTACTCCATCTGATCCGGTGGGAGCGCTGATGAGCCAGCGGTACTGAGTGAGCGTGTCGTTGATGTTCTCCGTGGCACAGATGGAACCCGTTTTATCAAAGTCATGGTATTTAGGGTTGCAGGCCTAGAAACAATACAATAAACCTTACATTTTTAAAAACAGTATTACCAATATGTTTTATATAATAATTACTACAGAAAAGTGCTTTGTTTGATTTTATAGTAGAGTGAATAAAGCGGCGTCTCACTCACCGTCACACAAACAACAGGGTATCCATTGGGTGGGTAGGGCCTGTCTTTCATTTTAGATGTGTCGTCATACATGAGAAGGGAAACCACTTGGGGGATGGCAGGGAAAGTAACATCTGCCACACTGTCCATCTCCTCAATGTAAACAATGGCCTTGTTCATCTAGGAAACGGAGAGAAAACGCAGAGTTAACTGGCTGCATCCTCAACAACTACCCAACACTTTAAATAAGCCTATAGCTCTGCCATTTAGACTATTAGGTTAAATTATGGGTATTATTTATGTGTATCCATGTGTAAAAAGCATATGCACATAACTCATAATCTAGAGTGGCAAAGGTTTAGAAGTAACATATTTATCTCATTGAATGCCTTGGTTCAAAACAACACAGTGTGATTAGTGATGTCATTAATTTGGTGTACAGTCACTGGACACCTTATTAGGTATACCTTGCAAATCGAATGATGTAGTTATACTGCAGTTCTTCCTCACCTAGTCCTTTGCAACTTCCCCTATGTGTGTTTAATCATTAGTATTTCTCGTTATTAGTTACATGTTTAGTCAGTTCCCTTTTTAGGTTATCTTGGTCTCATCTGTATGTCCTCGCCATGTCATTCTCTCTCGTTCTCCCTCTCTCTCAGCTCTGTCATGTCTCTCTCTCGTGTACAAATTTGTGTGTCTCTGTGTGTGTTTCCTGTTTTATTGTGAGAATCTTTTCCTGTGTGTATTAAGTTCTGTTTCACTTCCCCTTGTCATTAGACGTATTTAGTCCAGCTGTGTTCCCATGTGTCTCCACTTCCTCTAATCACCCTCCTGTGCGTATACTGTGTCAGTCTCCCTTGTCAGAACATCTGTTATGTTCCAATCATGTATCTTTTAAATTCCTGTCCCTGGATGTCCTCCATTGTGTATCCCTGTTCTGTGCTCCAGTTTCACTATTGCTATTCCCAGTGTAGGTTCCCGTTTATGTTATGGATTTTCATCTTCATTTGTATCCGTTCCAACGCCTCGAAGGGCTCACTTTCTGTTTAACCCTTTGTCTGCCTTTGTGTCTGCATTATGGTCCTCATTACACTCATTCAACAGAGTCCATACGAATTGTAGCCTTAGTTTCCTGCTTTTAGCCAACAGGAGTGGCCCCTGGTGTGGTCTTCTGCATACCTAAGATGCTCTTCAGTTACTGAAATACTCAGACCAGCTCATCTGGCACCAACAACCATGCCACATTCAGTCATTTAAATCAAATTTCATCCTTTTTCTGATGCTCGGTGTAAACTTCAGCAGTTTGTCTTAAATGCCTAAATGCATTGAGTTGCTGCCACGTGATTGGCTGATTAGATATTTGTGTTAAAAAGCAGTTGAATGGGTGTATCTGTTAAAATATCTGATGAGTGTATCTGAATGAAGCCAGGTGGAAGAAATTCTCATCTGTTTTCACAAAACTGTCTTTTCAGTGCACTGTCCACAAAGAAATACACTCTGAGTAATACTACAAATACATTGGGTGCTGGAGATTAATAGTTATGCCACAATGGATTTTGATTTGCTCCTAAACATGTTAGGAGCTCTTGATAAACAAATTAGGTGTGAATTCAAAACATTGCTATTATAATATCTGCCGTGGAGCCCTCGAGATTAGTTTAATTTCACCGAAATCAAACATTGTCATTTTATATGATCCTCTGTGTAATTTCAACACGCAAATTGTACTGTGATCACCTATTTCTGTCACGTGAGCTGTACATGCCTGCTGTAGAGTATATGGGCAGAATGTCGCCGTTCTGTTTATAGGTTTGTCTTCTGTTTGGCTCTGCTGGGACATTCCCCTCAGCATCTCATTCCTGCTTTTTATATATCTGTGGTTCAGGCGTGCTGACAGCATTGCCAGCTGCCGCCTGCTTATTTTAACACAGGCTGACATGACAGGGCTCCTGTGTAGATCTGCAGTACTGTACCCCGCACATACACTACCTTCTTCTGGGTTTACATTTGTTTATGCGCATCTGCTCGTGCATCCCACGCGGCCGTCGTCTCACCTGTATTTCAGCCACCATATTGTCATCAGGCTTCATGTGCACAGTGAAGGCCTCTCTCATCTCTCTCTGACCGTCATACAGGACCTCGATCTCCACAAAGTGTTCCTTCTCGCCCTCCTTGAACTCCACATCTTAAAACACAAACAGTGAAGTGTGCAGTCATATCAGGAGGCAACATGCAGGTCACTTAGTCACTGTGTAGCCACTAAAATCAGGTTCTCACCCTCTGACATCGGGTTATAATCCTCTCCAGAGGTTGCAGACCCATCCTTTGTGTGCACTCTCACCACTGAAACCTTTGAAGTGTCACCAAAACGAAGAATAGGAATCTTCACTATGGCTACATCGCCTTTCACCTGGGGCTCACGCACACTATACTTGATCTCAGAGAAACGGATGATCGGCTCTGGAAGAAAAATTGTATTCACATACTATAAACATTTAAATCAACATATTTTTTTCTTTTGAACATCTTTGATCTGAACTCAGATTTTACCAAATAACAATGCGGTTTATGGGAATAAGGAGTATTAAAAAAGGCAAAGGCACTGAGATTCTCGTGTTCTATTGTTAGCAGATGTTATGAGACGCAGCAAAATAATTGAACTATTCTATTGTAGTTATTTACATCAGTTTTAGCTAACTTAGTACAAATACACACTCTTTGTATTGGGCCAGGGGTATCTTTTTTCCCTCAGCCATGATATTTGATACATTTTTTCCCACTTGTGCAAATGTTGTTTAATTATTTGCAATATATTTAGTTCTAGAAAACACGTACTGTCTTTCTCATCTGTGAGAGTGACCAGTGCTTCCTTCTGCTCCCCGATAGAGGCTCCGTAAGGAGACTTGCTCTTAGGAGTTCCCAGCACCAAGCGGAATTCCTCATCCTCCTCATGGATGGAGTCGTCTACCAGGGTAACCACACACGACTTTTCACTCTCACCTGGGGAGAAAATTAGGGTCCACAGAAAAAATATATTATATATATATATATATAATAAACCTCAAATGATACATGAAAGATCAAATCAGAGGGAGTAAAGAGATGTGTCACCTGGCAGAAAGGTGATGACTGATGCATCAGTATTGGGCCTTTCGTTATAGTCCATCATGACCTGAGCAGAGCCTTGGCGAGTGTAACAGCGTACGGTGGATCTGAGGCTGATGTCTCCACTGCGGTACACTGTGGCTGTTACCTCCCCATCAGACTCATCCACCTTGTAGCTTCCTTCCTTAAACTGAACCTTAGGCACTGAGAAGCCAACAAGCAATCAATTACAAGAAAGTCTTCACAAATTTAAAAGAAGATAGTCTTTCATGCTATGAAGAATCTATATGTTTTTAAGATGATCTGATATTTTTTGACCTACAATTTATGTGTAAAAACATTTAATAAATGCTTCATAATGTACATATGTATAATAGTTAAGAGCCAGCATATGACATCTTACATGAAAAGTATTTGTATTCAGAAAGTCTTTATTTGTCCTTAAAGCTACATAACAGTGCGACCAGAGTAACCATTTAGTCATTGTTTATTTAGTGATAATGAACTTTTATATAAGTTATATGAATATAGAATATCTTCTGAAAAGATTATGAGTGCAACCCTTTGTTTGGAAGGAGTAAAAAGAAAAGCTTTGCAGATTTATAAATCCGTGCTTTGGTTTGATTTCTAAACCTGATACTCACAGTCAGTGACAGTATCATTGATGGTGATGGTCGTCTTGCTTGGTTCTCCTAGCACCGCATTCATGGGCATCCGCAACACAAGGTCAAAGGTCTCGGGTCCCTCTAGTTCCGGCTGGCCCAAGTCATCCAGGATGGTTACTCTAAAAGTCTGCATTGTCACCCCTGGAGCAAAGTCCAGGTTGCGGCTAATGCCAACGTAGTCCAGTCCAGCTGTCAGACAGAGAAGAAGCCATTAAATGATGCTGTTATTTAATGCGACTGAATGCTGTGGATTCTGTCAAACGTCTGATTTTACCTTCAGCAGAAACGGGGTCGCTTTTCCTGGAGCGGATGGTGACGGTAGCGGTTTTGGACAGGTCAGTGCCTGTCCTCCAAACCTTTACCTCAACATAGCCGGAGCTCTCATCCACCACATACTCAGGCTCACCGAAGTACAGCGAAGGCTCTGTGAGAGTTGGGAATATTAGGAAGGAAAATTAGTAAATAATTGAGCCATGATCAGCGGTCAGTATTTTCTTAATGGAAATATTCTGAAAAGGTTGTTTTCAAAACTAAATAAAGTGGAGAAAGTAATCTGTGTTTTCTCTACGGGCTCTTAAAACAAAGATCTTTTTGTGGCACAGCATAAGCCTGGACATTTGGATGTTGGCAGTTAATTTGTGAGGATATTTAGACTACATGTTTTGTAGTTCAGGTTCAGGGACAGATTGAAGTGAATAGCTGAGCAAAATGCCCCCATTTTTTACTCAGCACAGGAAGAGAGCTGTCATCCATCTTATCCTGCCTCAACCTTCCTCCCCCACTTATCTAAATCCCGACAGCTCTCTCTGAACTCAACGCCAAAGGGTTGAGGGTACACCTGATGAATAAGCTGTGTGCTTGTATGTGCACAGGCAATGATGGGTAAGCGAAGGGACGTTCCTGGAGTCTGATGACAGAGAAGCTGATAAGAAGCATGGTAAAGGAGGGGAGGGGTGTGGTGGCAGAGACAGAGAGCCAACCGTCTCCTTTGTAAAGACGGAGTTCAAGAATTCAGACCGCTGGAACACATTCATCTCTCTTCACTTATGTATAAAGCAGGTTTTCAACACATTGCGTCCGGCCAGCGCTCTTAGAGATCTGACCTATAGATAGACGTGGAGATATAGAGGTTCATCTTTTCAGCAGAAACTCGAGGACATAAACATTCGTAAATGCACTTCACAGAGCAATTTTAAGTCAAGTTGCCAGCTTGTGAAATATCGTGTTGCGTCCTGTAATATTGTAGTTGTTAATGTTCTTCTTCTGTAATATTTCAATAATTAAATGTGTTAGGTGCTTTGTCGTACCACTTGTTTAGTTAATCTTAAATGCTTGTTTTGTCATATCTTCATACCGATGTCTTCTAACTGATCTATACACTATTAACACACATTTCAAGCATTAATAAAGCATTTTGTAGCACCTGTTAGAAATTGTCCCATTTTAAAACTTTCCTTTTTGATAAAGCTTATAGTTAGGCCTGGATCAGGTGACCCTAAACTACTCCCTTAGTTACGCTATTTTGACCTGTGGAGGCTTCCCATGATGCACTGGGTGTTTCTTGTGTTTTACACCCCTTGTCACACCACCATGTCTTTTGTCCTGTCTCCCTCCCCTCACCCCCCACTTCATTGGCTGCCTTCCCCGAACCTGGTTGTGCTGTAGGTTTCTTCCTGTTAAAAGGGGGTTTTTCCTTCCCACTGTCACCAAAGTGTTTGCTAGCTTCACTTCCCACCAAGAAGGGAGTATAAGTGAAAATTCCTGCATTTTTTTTCCAAAACTAAGAATATAACTATTAAAGTAAACTGTCTTCTCTTTTTTAAAAATGAAAAATGTAGCCCATTTTCACCATAAATGCCTCAATTCTGCCACATGAGGTTGTAGCGATACTGAACGAGTGTCACTAGCTGTTCGTTACACATGCTTGTCTAGCACCCCAAGCATAATTTTTCAGTATGCAATGTCATTGCAACCCAAAACTAACCAATGAATTTGTTGTGTAACTCCCAGACAGTAAGTGAAAACAAAACAAAAGACAAAGTAAAAACACGGTCCAAGCCACAAAGTTGCTAAACGGGACATGAGCTACAGTCTCCTCACTGACAAACTTGCGGTTCATGCCACTGCCACATGTTCTGCTGTCTTGCAGAGACTTTGTCACTTGCTTTAAAGAGGAACTTTTGCCCTGAGCTCTCAGTACTGGTTCAGCTGCTGCATCACTGGTATCAGAAATCTTGTAGGTGCATCTGAGGTGCTAGTGGTTTCTGACAAAATTGCGTGAGAAAAATTTATAACAGTAAAATATTCTTATTTTTACAAGTGGACCATTTCATGTCAAGAAGTACAAGTACTTTAATCAGTCTTCTTTGTTCTTGTGTGATTAGTGTTTGCAGTTTAGCTCACGGCTTTCAGTGAAGACATCCGACCAGAGCTGATATGTAACAAAAGTCAATAAAAATCTATCACTGTATCTGTTAAATATTTCGGGACACTATGAGTGAATGTCAGTTGTCTCAATAATTCCCCCCTCAGTCGTTACTACTTGAGGAGAAATGGCAGATCCGCTCTTAAAGTTTACTTAGACGTTGATGCATGCTGCGAGAGACAACTGAAGCTGAGAGAAAGGTTGCTGGCATGCATTCAGCGCCTTCCGGCTTCTTTTTAGCACCAAAATAAGGCTGAGAGGGTGAAGTGAGTGCCAACATGGCAACCTTAAGATCAGTGGGAGGAAGATTCAGACAAACACAGTAACAATAGAGGCTCGTTGTTGGCAAGATCCCAAACCACAAGTTTACTCAGGCGGGGCAGATTGTTTAACAGAGACGCACACATTACAGGCACTGAAGCAGATTGGTGGCGCGGTGGTACTTCAGGACCCACCAAGAAGAAGAAGAAGGATCACAATAGAGGTTTACAGTAAAGACTCTTCTCTTGTCTCTTCACGTGTCTGGGAATGCACAATGGTTATATTTATATAAAAATCAATTAAACTCCAAGCAAGTGCGAGAAACGGGCGAAAGGCGCGAGAGACGGGGTAAATGATGATAAATCTGTCATCAGTGATTCAGAAAAGAAAGCACAAGAGGCTCTAATGAATGTTAGAATTGTGATTCTTTCTCAAGCTAATATGTTGAGACTCCTTAGAGACACAGACCACAAAGTGCTGGAAAACATGCCAGTCATTCCCTGCATAGTAGCCCCCCCTCCACCACCTGCCTTTTGGTCCCTTCAGACAAAGGGGTGCCCTCTGTTTCCCCCTGGGCTTTCCTAAATGCCGGTGAGGGTCGCCCGAGGAGCACGGTGAGATTTAAAGTCCTTTGATCTGTCGGGCTACAGTGTAGCACAACATTCACAAAGGTCGCCTTTTTCCCACTCAGCACCTGTCTGTTGTTATCTTGTATCTGACGCTCAGACAGGCTGAGTATAGTGGATAACTGTAGCATAAACACAGCCATACTGTCGAGCCGCTGATGCAGGCGCAGCATCCAGGTCTTTAGGCTTTGGTGATTGTGGTGATCAGACTGTCTGCGCACCTTCGGTGGATTAATAGCGAGCAGACACCCAAATGCAAACACAGAGCAAAGAGACTCTGTAAGCGACAGGATCAACCACACCTGCCACCCTCTGTGGCTCTCTGACTGCAGCAAAGGATGTCAGCGTGTGGTATTTTCTCACTGTGTTCATAATGGGGTATTTATCATTTACCAGTACACCAACAAACCTGGTGACCAACTACAAGAAACATCTTACTGCTGTGTTTGCCAGCAAGGGTTTCTCCACCAAGTTGTGTTTTGCTCAGGGTCAAATACTTATTTCACTCAGTGACATGCAAATCAGGTCATAACTTTTATGTAATTTGTTTTTCTTCTGGATTTTTGATTTTCCTATTCTGTCTCTTTGAATTAAAATGAAACTAGCATAAAAATTTGTGAGTTTGTGAGTAAAACTACGAATTCAGCAGGGGATCAAATAATAATTTTCACACTGTACGTGCAATAATTTCACGAGGTGAATAGATGATGGACGGAGATCCCTCTCTTCATCTTCAACTCCAGGTCTGATGCGGGTCCAAAAAGAACGAGCTCAGCTCAGCATACAGTCATGGTTATTTTTCTCAAATGATCAAACGCTCCACTCACCGTCATCGCTGTCTGCCAAAATGGTGACTTTGGCAGACGGGAAGTTGGCGCCCACCAGGCCCCCCATGGGCATGCTGAGGCTGACGTTAAAGCTCTCCTCTTCCTCGTAAAGGGAGTCATCGATGATAATGATGCGACAGGCTTTTTCTCGCTCGTCCTTATCGAAGCGCAGCACGCTGGTGTGGTCCTCGGGCCGGGTGATGTAGTCAGAGTAGGAAAGGACTGTGCTGGGTATGGTGCCGGTGGCTGTTCCTGAGGAATTATGGGAACAGAAAGATCAGTTTGCAGAGAAACTAACAGCAGGAAGTCATTGGACTAAAAAGGGAAAATAACACAAAATAAATACTAATTAAATAATCAGCCCTACACATGAAAATAGAAATGTTTGCTCTAATATATCAACAATAGTCAAAAGTAATGAAAGGAAAGGTTTGCACGGTTCCACTCCTGCAATTCATCCCGTTTCATTTATTTGTGTATTGTGTTTGGATAAAAACAGGTTGATCTCACCTTGCTGAGTGTAACAAACTACCATGAGCTCCTGGCTGGCATCTCCTGAACGTCGCACTGGCACCAACAGCTCTCCAACATCCTCCTCTATCTTGAACTCTGACTGAGGGATGTAGACGCTCGATTCTGTTTTGAAGGAAAACAAATCAAGGCCAAGAACAACAATTTTGTTCAAATAACTCAAAATAACCAGATTCCTACCATCACCAGGGTCCACAATCTCCACCGTCGCGACGTCAGGAAACTCCAGTACAGCCATGACAGGGTCTGACAGCTGTATCTCAAATGTTTCCGAGGTCTCAAACTCCTGGTCTGTGAAGATTTTCACTTTCCAGGTTGCTGTGGTCTGGCCTGGGTTGAACTGGACCTGCTTCTGGGCTTTACCACGGAAATCCTTGTCCTTCTCTGCTGTGCCGTCTTTAGTGGCAATACCTGAGGGAAAGCAGTGCCAGTGGCAGCAATATTTTACCCCAGTGCTTCCTCCTGGGGCTTATGTCAAAGTACAGGCTTTCATATTTGAACAGTGCACATGATAATTTCAATCTGATGCAACAATAACAGGTAGATTATTCTGTCTGCTGACACCGCAGAATAAGAAAAAGATAGCTCGAGTTTTACGTTCCTTTGTACAGCGAGTGAGTGGCCAGCATGCAAGCCTTACTAGGAAATGTCATACATGAATTCAACTGAACCTCTGTCACAGACAGGACAGGAAATGGAGCAGCAGTCAAACAAGAAAACAAAAGCTTTGCTCCTTCGGGGACATGTCTGTGGCGTGAGTGTGGAGTTTTTCTTCGTTTGGCTGCAGGGATAAGCTGAGGATAAGCCCTGCAGCCTTAAAAGGAATGTTTAGAGATTTTAACTAAAGGCAGCTATGGTCATGCTTTATTGCAGGTCTGACCTTTAAAAACACATAAATACCATGAAAAACTAAAGAGACGTTTAAAAGTGGGTAATAATTCATTGTTAAAATGTCAGTTTAATAAAGGGTCGTGTGGTATCATCATCCATCATATCTTTTTTATGAGTGACAAGCAAGTGGCCCCTCAGGAGCTGAAAAATAAGGCCATTATGGAAGTACCAAAAACTGCACTTTCTTGAAGGGCCACTTGAAGCTGGCTCTAAAAACGAGTGAATCCCACAATGCTCAGGATCATTTGTAGGAAAGATTTTCATTTTTGTCATGTGGAAAGAATGTATCTAGAGTTTTTTAATGAAGTGAAAGTTATAATCCATCTTATGTAGCTAAGGATGTATAAATTGTATATTTAAAGAAGCTAAAGTAACTATGAGGATGGCACTTCATATAACTGGGGAGGACGTGGGTCAGGAGGTGGAGCACGTCATCTACTACTCAGACGGTTGGTGGTTTGATCTCTGGCTGCTCCAGTCTGCATGCCAAAGTATCCATGGGCAAGACACTGAACCATGCTCCTGATGCGTTCATTGGAGCGTGAATGTTGGATAGAAAGCACTGAGACATTGAAAAAAAGCTCTTATGTGTGTGAATGGGTGAATGAGACATGTTGTGCTTTGAATGCTCAAGCAGACTAGAAAAGCATTAACCCGTCCATTTACCATTATATTGTTACCATTATATTATTATCCAAAATATGAAGCAGACAGTAGCATAACACATAAAAACCTGTTTACCAGCTGTTATTTTGAGACACCCTCAGCTTATTTTAGTCCCTGAATTTAATTCGTTAACAACGTGTGTGGTGTCTCAGAGCATATTTAATTCAGTTATCTGATAATATGTTATTTAGCTTAATTAGCAGGTGTTTTTGTGCCTGCATGCATCCATGCAGTTTATAGATAAAGCTTGCTAACCAGGCATTCAACTGTTAGCTGTTAACTTGTCCTCTTGTTCAGTTGAGGCCACTTTTGCCTCCAAACAAACTAGATGTTACAATCCTGACTTTAAAATTACAGGCCACAAACAGATGAGTGATGTCTCAGTGGCTTCGGCTATCGTTTCTACACAGGAAGGACAAGTCCCATATCAGGAATGAAAAACAAAAATGTCTGCAGATTATAGTAAAAGCAATCATTAAGTTTGTAAAAACAAACAAAAAACTCACTCATTTCTAAAGCATAAAAACTTAATTAGGTTTCCTGCA
This sequence comes from Oreochromis niloticus, assembly GCF_001858045.2. NCBI lineage: Eukaryota > Metazoa > Chordata > Actinopteri > Cichliformes > Cichlidae > Oreochromis > Oreochromis niloticus. The sequence continues at coordinate 16,610,801 of NC_031971.2, read as the reverse complement.
GTTAATTAGAAGCTAAATAAATTACTTGTCACTTACTGACAAAAGAAGTTTCTCCCAGGTAGCCTCTGCGTTTCAGCGTCACCTCCAGGAATTTGGCATCTTCATCCACCAAATAGTATTCCCTCTCCAGAGAGATCCAGGCCCAGTTGAGTCGGAATGGCTGGGGATTTAGTTTATTTCCACCTAAAGAGAGGCAGGGGAAAAAAAGAGCCTAACGCATTAGCATTTCATTTGAAACTTCTTTCCGATGGAGACTACAATAATCTGTTTTGTTCCTATCAGGACTCACTGAGGCATATAAACTGCAATCTGCTCTGGGCTCAAGGATAAAAGGAATCAAAGGGATATTTTAATTTAGGAAGGGAAACATGATAACTTAATACCAGGGCTTCCCTAAAGCTCACTTCACCAGGAGGAGTTGCATTACTTGTTATTTCAATGGATTCTTATCCATGTCTACCTACAGCTCTCTCTTATTCTCAGGCCTCAGTAGGATGCCTGTGAACTCAGATAAAATGGAAATTGTCTGCTTTTGAAAAACGTGCTCATAGAGTTTTATCTTTAATGAACTGGCCATGCACTGTTCGTGCTCTGTAGCGTTCCCTTTTGAAAATAATGAAGTGGAGTGGGGTGTTTCCAGGACATAGAGATGAGTTGGATATTATTAGTGACCTCAAAGAGCATATACAAACGATTACATGTTTCTGGTTTAAAGAAAAGTGAGCACAATTACCCCTTTCTACTAATTTCTGACTTTTTATCCTACATTAAGCCAGGGGCGGCCAATTAATATTCCCCAAAAGGCCACATGAGAAACTGGGACTGTTGTGGAGGGCTACTTATGGGTGCGGCCATCCACAACAGTCCCAGTTTCTCATGTGGCCCCTTGGGGAATATTAATTTCCTGCCCCTGTTTTAACGATGATTTAATGTGTGGCTGCGCACATTATGAGCCCGAGTAAATACTGAGTGAAAGAGGCTATCTTCCAAAAATGAAACACATTTGACATGAAATATCCAAAGGTCAGAGTCATAGATCCCGTCTTTAATCCACACTATCTCATGACTCGTGTAATCCCCCTAACTGCCAGCTTGGTTTTTATCACTGACTTAATGCAGACAGCTTCAGAAATATGTCAGCGAATAAGTTCTGCTGCATACTTGGAATATTTTTTTTTAGCAATGGCGGTAAAATAGCCTAATGCTTTATCCTTGAGCGAGGCGAGCCTGGTGACCTGTGACTTTTGAAATGGGTCAGGCTCAGCGAATTCTCTGGATCAGAGAGGTTAGAGACAACTGGCTCGCTTTAGTTTTGCTCGGCTGGTCACACTGAGAGCAGTGACCTAACTCTGTAAAAAAGATGCTTAGAGGAGTGAGAGAACTCGACTGAATGAGAAGAAGCAGAAGTTTTTGGGAAGTTTTTTTTAAAGGTTTGATACAGGTGTCAGAAAAAATAAAACACAAAGGTGAACTAGACATTACACCAGTCAAAGGAGCATGAACAAAAACAAACAATGGGACAATAGAAAGGAGCCTCTCCTTGTCCTCACACTGAACCACCATTGAGCTCAGTTTTGCCTCAGTGAAGAAGAAAGGGGCTGCAGTCTTTATGCTATGTGACCGGGGAGAATGAAAACACTGGGGAGCTGAGTGTGGGTATTCAGGATGGAAAGGGGGCCGCTTCCTCGAACCCACATGTCAGCGCTGAAGCCAAGCCAGGCCGTATCACAATAGAAACGATCCACATGGACCAAAAGGCAGAAGCATGATCAGATTCAGCTTATGTTTGATCGAGTAATGATGATAACAGGATGGAGTTAACTGTCTGGAAAATGTGGGCTAGTGAACATAAATAATCACTTGTCATTTCTTTCTGGAAAACAGACTGTGGACAACTGAGTTCAAGTAAAAGAAAGAGTCTTATTCTGTTTAGCGTACACGGATGGATACATGAATGCAGGCTATCCTCTTGCGAAAATGGAGCGGCAATGCCTGGTGAGCACTCTGCACCAGGCTCGTGCTCAGGTTTCCCGCAGCCATGGCTAAAAATACAAGTATCGTGTCTGTTTTTGCTTGACCCAAATTCTTCAAGTGTTAATAGAATAACGGGTTTTTGAAAACATTCGACTTTGTTGTGTTCTAAGCAGAATCGACTCAGTACCTGCTAAACAAGCAAAACTCTTAAAGACAAGATTTGCTCTCAGTACCCAAGAAGGAAAATGCACCAATTCCAGCCTGATGTACAGTCACACACAGAAAAAAGACTTGAATCATCAGATTGTTTCTGTGCTGGAAAAAAAAGTGCGTGCTGGCAGTTGGCCCTATTTGGAGCTGATATGAGGAGAAGCTCATTCAGAGTCTCTCATCAGGGCTTATTGAATGAACACAGCCAAGACAAAAAACAGCTTTTGTTTTGGCACCAAGCAATCAGGCAGCTTTAGGTTTCTGCATTACTACAAGGAGTAAAACAAAGGACTTTTTATGAATCAGACCAAGTGTGCTGGGCTGATATTTCACGGGCTGTTGAATAACAAGCATCGAAAGTGCAACTACAAGGTATTTCTACAGTATTCAAATGACACTGAAAAGTGACATTTTGCGACACCTCTGTGACTGTTTCTAGATATAAATATAATCGTACATATACGGGGAAAGCTGGGGACAAATGTAACATGTTTTATATCTTATTACATTACTACCTGAAACACACTAATCATCCTTTGAGCTTCCTTCCTTCAGCCACATGTTGCTGCTCATTTTGGGCTGACATGATTTGTTAGCCATCATGAGCAACAAACATTCTAGCTTCATGTTACATTTTCATTTTTCCAACGGTAAATAACCTGCAGAAGTGAATGAATGCAAAGCCTATAGTTTAAAAACAACAGGCCCCATTACACAGCTGAATGACGGTCGTGCTGTGTGTTTCACAGCCCTGCTCTGGGGACGTATAGTGGTGTCTCTCTATGATTGCATTTGCAACAGAGTTACATCTGGCATTGCCTACTTGTTATACACAGCATGATCCACGGTTGTTTTTAATAATCGTTTCATCCAGAATAACAACTGTCACTGCTGTTTGAAATGGCTGTTCCACATCTTCCTTTTTTCATTGCACCTCAGTCCTACTGTATGAAGAATGTCATTCTCTGTTATAATATATGCCTCCTCAGGAGGAGCAGAAAGCAGCACTACTGTTTTCTGGCTGAGAACATCAAAGCGAAGATCTCCCCTTGGTCTGTCAGTCTGTCCCTCCCTGTCTCGCAAAACCTTCCTTCCCGCCAGACTCCCAGATTATGTGTAGCAGAGTGACAGATGTACTCCACAAACCTCCTCCCCCTCTGTGTTCCCCTTCCTCCCTGTGTCGGCTTTGTTCGCAAAAAGGGGATGAACAACTGAGAAGGACAGCAGGCCGCAGTCTGGGTGGGCCAGATCTGCCGCCATGGCGTGCCTCCCTGCCTGCCTGCCTCCACATTTCTCTGAATTCTTTTGTGCGTGGTGTCAGACGCTGAGGCCGGCGCTGGCATGAGCCTGAGCAAATCAAGAGTCGGGATGCCAGGCTTGCACATAGTACTTCAGAAATAAATGAAAATGGTTTAGCTTTGTCCAAAATAGAAAGACCTGCACAAAAAGTAGCTGCAAACATAGCAGCCAGATTGCTGTGCCTTATGATTAATAATTTTGACTGACGGTCTGCTTTATTGCAATTTTTATGATGCTCATGCTATATTAGTCTGCCTATCAAATCCAATACACTCAGTGACTGACTCACTAAGCTCACATTTCCATTAGCTTTTTAAACTGACAATCATTATAATTTCTGCTGGGATGAAAAGTTTTATAGGCTGCATGTATTTCCAAACCTTCCTGTTAGCAGCCATCTCATAAATTAGCTTCACTTTGATTGATGCCAGTTGGACGGCAAAGAATACTAAAGAAATGTGTTCTGTTATACGAGCCGAGTGACACAAACTCCTAACATGCACTAAGAACGTCTATCAGAAAACACAGAGTAGCTACAGAATAACAGGATGACTTAGCAAATATTCTGTGCCGGCACAACGACATCATGGCTTATTTACAGGACACTGCAGCCTCAGAATTTCCCTGCAAAGGCGTCCTTTAACGGCGCATTCTCCCTCAGCTCATATTCACTCAGCACTGCCTGCACCATACATGGATGCAGTGGTGCAGTGGGTCAGGCTGGAGGTATCACTTGAGAGCAAGGTCAATATGAAGCTTTGAAGCTCACCAGCATGATGCAAGGAAGAGCAACCTTCTAAGAATATCCTCATCGAGCGACAAGCATCACGTTATTGCATTTCGTCATCAATCATCCAGTTCATATGAATACTGGTGAGATTCCTGCCAGCTAGGCTCAGTATTTAATATCACTGGCTTTAAGTGTGGTCTGTTAAATCTAGAGGATGTCAAACATCAGGGTAAACAGACAAAAAAGGAGATCAGGTAAGATTCATCTAAAATTTAGGTTTCTTAGATGCAATGATGACTTTAATCGTCCAGTTTCAGTACGTGCTATGAATCAACGGATCAAAGCGTCTGCATCACAGCGTCTGTTCAGGACATTAAGGACATCTGTGCAGGAAGTTAAAAATAGCTGGACATGAGAAACATACACTTTGACCCGTGTGCGCCAGTAGGAAGGGACAACAAAACGAAAAGAAGCAAACTTAGACAGCACTCACATGTAGGTGTCAAATCATGCAAAAATTTCAAAAGGAAAATGAACAAAACAACACTATTAATAAATCTAAATCTATATTAAGGCTGTACTGAAGGATATTTTAGGCTAAAACATTGGAACGCTGCCTCTGGGGACAAAAAATAAAACCAGCGTGAAAGCAAGGAAAAATACCAGTACACTGGCTTATTCAATGCCCATGATTTGGGCATTGGTTAACATTTTGGTTTGCTAGTGATTGATTTTAATAGCATTCACCAAGTCCTTTGCTAATGCTAACCGAATGCTCACACAACATGACTTGGTCAGTTGCAATGTTGATCGTGGACCAACATTATTATGATGAGATGGGACCAAACCAAAAAAAATTAAAAACTGGATGGCCAAGAACATATCTACTTAAATTGTATTAATACATAATCAGTCTCTTTAACTAAGTGCATTAAATACTAAATGCATGTTCGTTGTGATCACAATTACTGAATAACATTGAAAGGGATATCTTGATTGCATATGAGGTTTTAGTGATTTAGCTGTTTTATGCAATTATGTGATAAATAATGTGGCTTGCCTTGTGGCCTATACTTTTAGCGCTTTATTGGTCTGCTGCTTTGCACTAATCAGCAGCCATCCATATTGGTGCAACGTGCACATACAGTCAGTGCTTCCCTGCATTGTACTTCACTTCCCTCCACCTTGTTGTTCATACATGGTCCCTTGTGGCACCAGAAAAATTAGCATCAGGTGTAGCATCAGCTACAGGTGTAATGCTGAAATATAAGAAGGCTCTGGTTAAGACAACTGAGTCAAAAATTATGAAAAACTGCACCTGATTAATCTTTTGAGGCACCTCGACTGAAATCAGGAAGTTCAAACTCTTCCTGGTGTGTCGTGAATGTACCAAAACTAATCCATTCAAAAGCTGTTGAGACATTTCACTTTAGACCACAGTGATTCATGTATAAACAAACCAATAATCCAACAAACCAGTGTTTCCTTCTCTGCAGCAAAGTGGCTGAAAAAAAAAGAACATGGCACAGAGTTCAAGTAACTCAGTGACAGCTTTGCCATGTGGGAGCGGATAAGAATAACCGCTCTAGCCATACATCATAACTCTGCACCCCAGAAGTCCACCAGCCACCATAAATCAAGGCTGAAGATAAAGAACAAAAAGAGAATCAGAGACAAAGAATGAGAGAATAGCAGAGTGAGGGAGTTGTGAGATAGAAACAAGAAAAAAAGAATAGTAATACCCTGAAGGGCTCTTAGAGAAGAGGAAAGGGGAAGGAGGGTAAGTGAGAACAGGACGGGGTGCGGTGGAGGAGGACTGAGAGGCCTTAGCTTCTTCAAGTCGCGGGGGGCCCCGACAGTGGCACCATTAGCCAGTAAATCTCCTGGCGACTGTTGACACGAGTGACATGTAAGATCCCAAAACACTGTTAGGGAGCAGAGGTTTAGCATGTCCATGTCAGCCAGCCTGCAGTCCACATGCAGCAGGGTACCCTTACAGTACTGAAGAAATGTGACCAAAATGCTGCCCTTTTAAAAATATTTCAAGTTCCTTTTCCTCAGTTTCCCCTTTTCTCTTCTGGCTTGATATCGTTGCACCCCTCTGGGGAGCTGCCCCCTCCAGAGCCGGCACCTCTTACGGTGGAAATCTGTGGGTTATCGGACTATCTGAGATTGGGTTAGATTTCTGCAGAGCTGGGAGTGGGGTGACCACAGGCTTTGAAAGGGGATCCCTCTGGAGCCTCCACTCTCACGTACACACCTGTCTGCCTGGGATACCACCTCACTTCTAGGCCCTGCTCTGTCTGTGGCCCTGGAGTCTGGAGTCCCATAGGAAGTGCATTCCTCTCCCCGGCTCTGAATGATCACATAACACTCGACCCACCACGGCCCATGATCCCCCTGCAGAACTGGGACACTATATTGTTGCAACTAGAAAAAACCCCCAGAGACTTATCTGAATGCAAAGCTTTTTGTTCTCTCTTTGGATTTTGTCTTCTGTTTGGGGTGCACTTTGACTTGCACCAAAGATTAAGAAGAATAAAATGGGTTTTTTTGTTGATTTTTTTAAATTATCGTTTCAAAACACTCCAAAAACTTTACATTTACAAGGTTTAACAAGTCTGACAGAAAGGGTTTCTTTTCTTAGCCCGTGGCTCACTGGTCCCATTCCTGATGGATGGGGATATATGTGAGCTGTGTCACAACAGGTATTTACTGCTTCAGTATCCCACTCTTTGAATGGCTGTAAGAAATTCCAGAGTTGGTCACTTGAATGCAAGTTACTGCTTGCAAATGGTGTGAGGATGGGCCAAGTTGAATCCTAGTTTATTTCTAAGATCATCATCACAGTTTTGTTAAGTCTGCCACTCTGAGTACTTAGTAAGAAGCCATTAGTTGTTTAAAATGACAGCAGTAGCAGATGATAATTATACTGCTTTTTTTCTACTTTAGACAGGGTTTGCTGGCAAAAAACATAAGATATTCAAAATTTTGTGATTAAAGATTTTTCTTTATGCCTCCAGTCTCCAACTGACTTTAAAGCAACTTTCTGCACCTATTTAACTTTCCACAACACAGAAGATGCATAGAAGGAGAGTGACAGTGAGGCTGGACAGTGGCGTGGACGATCAGTAATGATGACGTTGTCATGTTTATAAAAAATTTTAATTGCTCAAATCAGCATTGGAGAAAAATTTTCTTATTGTTAAACTTGTAACAAGGTGAGGTGCTGTAAAAGTAAACGAATGACTTGACAGACTGTTACATCTTTTAGTATTTAATGTTACATAATAGCTTTCTTGTGAATATACAGACATAAACATGTACCTCAAATGAACCAGAGGCTGCAGAAACTGTAATGGAGTCATAAGACCTTAAAAAAAGAAACAAACTATGCACCGTATAGTACATATAATGCAGATCAAATGTAGAATTTAGATGTTTTTCATAAAATATTTCAGTAGATTTAAACTTTTTAGCTACAGAGGAGGGGTTTCTTTATGCTATGCTAACTCTATGCTAATGACCGATCCTCACAGAGACCCCTGAAATCAAACTGAGTGTCGGCTCCTGACTTCTTACTGAGACACACGTGCTCTTACGATAGCCATACTTCAGCTTTGCCTGGCCACAAATACACACACATACACACACACACACCTACACACACACACACAATGTCGCTGGTCTGCACATTATTGGTTTATGTTTGATTAAGATCTTAATTTTCTGTATCAGCAGATACGTGCACTCGCAGTTACATATGTACATGTATGCTTGCAACATTTGAGCCTGCAGGGCTTATAGAGGAATGCCAAACTGCTTCAGTTCCACGTGAGGATATGTTAATTATCCGAGTGTGTATTCTTGACCTGCTCGTGAAGAAGCATCGCTGGAGCGCATGTAGTGGCAGGTATCTTTTAAAGGCTGCTAAGACCCTTAGGGAGCTTCCCATATCAGTGCATCTGAGGGGTATTTCCGGGGTGTGAGGCCACATTCAGATTGTGTGTATTTGTGTAAAACTTACTAGGCTTAGGTATGTTTAGATACTGCAATGTTTACACTTGATTTAGGATTAAGAATTACTGGAGTTTACAAATGAGCTTTAAAACCCACTGATTTTGAAAGGATGTGTCTGGATCTAGAACTACTTTGATTAGATAAGAATTCATTATAAAGAAGTTTAATAGTGTTTTTGTGGTGTTTAAGCACAAATTTCTATTTAACCTTAGGTTAGGTTAATTAAGTCGCATTTGGATTTTCTTTTGAAGTACAAAAGTTTGTTCCCTGAGGCCGGTTAAAATGGATTATCTCGGGTGCTAATCTCTACTGACCCACCATCGGTTCTCACACAAGCAGCTCACCTACTTAGATTTATTATCAGACAGCCTGACCATCACTGTGCTCTCCACTCACATGCCCCTACATGTCCAGGATAAAGCCACATCCCTCAGGGGTCACCTCTTCAACACTTCACATTAGCGGGCCACCAGCTGGCTCGACTCGCTCTCATGTATTATCTCTTTGATCTTTTCCTGGACGTGTCTTTGTATTTGTGTGTGTGGTTCTGTATACGCATGGTGATGACTTTACTGATAAGTGTATCCATTAAGTGCAGTGATACAGATGCTGTTAATTACACGAATGATGTGGCGCTGCCACACGTGTCAGCCGTGGTCATGTAGAAACAAGGTCTAGTTTTATGTCCCAGTATAAGCTCCACCGCACCTGGTTCAGCTGACTTGGCTGGAAGCTTAAATAAAGTGTGTAAGCAAACAGAAAAGGGAGCGCTGAGCTAATTGAAGCCCTTGTGTTCCCTTCCTGTGGTAAAACCCACACTTAAAGACAGAAATTCTTTGCTTTAGGCATCTTATTAAACCACATGTGGAAAAATGTTGGCCTAAATTAAGATTATAGGATTAAGGCACTTTTATCTAATCTATGTTGATTAATGTCATTGCTACTGATTCTCATTAAAAATAAATATATCACTCACAGTCTGAGGGTAAGAGTTAATAAGGAGGCATGAAGATGAAGCTAAACTAAAAACAGACAAACTCACGTCCTCCTTTTTCTCAATGGGTGTGATGGTGGTGTTAGGAGGTGGAGCATGTCCCTCCAAACAGCATAATTATAGACTAAACTTTCCCTTCAGCATTGATTGCCTTTCTAAATCTTGTTTCATATTTTACAGCCAATGCTAAAATAGTAAAACCCACCTGCTGCATTTTATCGCTTTGCATTTGCTATAAATATGTAATGCTGTCCAAGTGAATCTACATATGAGTTAGAGGTGACAAGGCAACGAGCGATTTTATTATACCCTGACCCATCATCGTGCTTGTACCACGCATATCCGATTCATTTAAGAGAATTCTTTAGGGTAAACGATGTCGGCTGTCAGATTATCGCATTATACTTGGGGTGGATATAAATAATGTTTTAATAGTAAGGCAGTGTTACAGAAAGCCTCAGTGCTTCAGTCTTATGTCAGAGTAAGCAAGCAAAAACACAGAGAGAAAGAAATTGAGCTAACTAAACTAAAAATATAGAGTTCATATATTTTGGATAAAATTGGTTATTCATCAAAAAGAAATTTAAGAATCTTTTAATTTGAAAATCTTCATAATGTCAAAATATTCTGCAGATTTTATTTCACAAGTCATGTCATTAAATAGTGGATATTTAGAAAGATAAAAGAAAATGTTTGTGAGACTTGTTGTAAGAGCATGCATACCTATGCACATTTCACTGTGTCACTTCAGGCAGATGATGAAAGGTGACGTTTGAAAGCCCAGAGAAGCGTCCCAAAGGAAAGGGCCCTATTGTTCAATAACAATACAGTTGAGAGCATGTGGTAGTCTTTTACTTTTACTAACCCACAGTCAGTGTTTGGCTTAAGTCTCCTTTGACCCCTGTCCTTTAAACCTGCTGCCCTTTCCAGTGGGGCGAACAGAGGCGGCGCCTCTGTACTGGGTGTCAGTCATGGCCAACTGCCTTAAGTCTTTGTGATGCAAACACTTAGGTGACCGACAGACAGCAAGAAGTTTAAATTTTAAGCAGCCATTAAAAGTCAAACTCAAAGTGGCTTGATGCCACTGCACATTAAATATTAAAGAGGTCCTACCATTGTCTTCAACTGTGAAGTAGAAGATATCACTGGTGGCGTTGCTCCCATCCAACAGCACATAACAGATCTTCATGTCATTGATATCAGCTGTTTGCATGAAAAAAAAATATGGAGAAACAATTAGTTGAAATGATAACTGTGACGACTAAACCACTTTTATAAGGTTGTCCTTCAGGATAAATACAAAGTCAGAAAATCTAATTTACAGAAATACATTTAACCTCCTAAGACCCAAACTCTTTCAGGGCATGCATTTTTAAATTTTTCTTTACCATTTGGGCTGATTGGGACCTGATGAATGTAAAAACAAAGAATTACGTGATTTTTTTTCCCGGATTTTTGTTCCTGAGAAAAATGAGATTCACATATGAGGACATTCGCTTTAAAATTTTGATAGAACAGTAGCAGCATAATGTCCTCATAAGTGGATATCAGGCCCTTGTAGAGCAAAATTTTGTATTTTGGTCTAGACAACCCAAAATTTGATGTCCACATATGTGGACACCAGGTCCTAGGAGGTTAAAATTATTTTGGGGTCTGTAGTAACCAGTTAAGCATCATTATATTAGTTTAAGAATGCAGCCAACTGTTTTTAACCGAATATTATTTATTTGAATATTTTTTATTCTTTACTTTTTCACCAGTTATAAAAAGCTGTTTTTCTGTTTTACACATTCAGGATTTGGATGTGTGCTTCTATGCATCTTATTAAATTCTATAATAACAAGTCTTTGTAATAAATCCTGGGAGAATTTATACTAACTCAAAGCTGTTGGCATCATGAATTCAGAACAATTCAAGGCTTTCCTTCATACCACACAAAGCATGCACTCCAATCCGATATTAACTCTAAAACACTGATGAGTAAATCTTACCTTTGAAAAACGTTGTTACAAGGTTTAAAAATGTGACATCATCTTACCTTGTGTGAATGTCTTGATGCTGTCATTGCCCAGGGCCGTATTTATGATGAAGCCGTGCAGTGGAGCCTCGGACACCGTGTACTTCAAGACCTTCTGGGGACTGTCCCGGTCCTCTGATCGAAGGACCTTGCTGGTGATCACAAAGCCCAGGTGTCCAGTTTGGAGGACTTTCAGTGAAGCGGCAGCCTTATTTACCAAAATCTGGGGGACACCGTTATCCACCGTATTGATGTGAATGGTCATCATTTGGGGTTTGCGTGTCTCATAGTCAGTGTTAGGGAAAACATAAAAGTCAGTGTGAGTGCCATCGGTGACAGTGAAAGAGAAGCTGTCTTCACTGGTCTCAGTGCCATCGTGCTTATAGCTGATAAGGTTCTCGTTCAGGTCCTGCTTGGTAAAAGTCGCAATTGGCTGGGTGTTGTTGAAAAGCAGCAAACCGTGTACCGGCACTTGCGTGATTATAAAGCGCAGCAGGTGGTCTGGAGTGTCCCGGTCTTCAGCTGTAAGTTCAAAAGGTGTGATGAGTTTGGATTCTCCCTCCTCCACAACCAGCCTAGTTATGGTTAAGACGGGTTTCTTATTATCCACATCGGTGATGGACACTCTGAAGGTTCGGAAGACGGGATTGTAGCCGTCTGTCACCTCAAACTCGAAGCTGTCCATTTTAATTTCATCATCAGAGGTGTGGATGTAGTAGATCTTGTTTCCAGCAAGCTGCAGTTGGGTGAAGGTGGAAATAGGAACACCTGGGAGGTCAGTGCACTCTAAGTGCCCTCTACTAGGCGCTCTTGTGATGCTAAAGCTGAGGTATTCATCAGGGCTGTTGATGTCAGAGGTGCTGAGGAGGTCAGTGGTGAGAGTTACTTTTCCACCTTCTTTGAGAGTCACACCTTTGTTAATGACATCTGGAAAAACCATATCAATGCTTCCGATGCTGATGTAAAAGTAACGGTCAATAAGTGGATTTATACCATCTGTGACGTCAAATTTCAGCAGGTCGCGGATTCCTTCCTGGCCTGTGTGCACATACTGAATGAGTTGTTTGTCAATTTCATCTTGTGTGAAATTCATTCCCAGGGTGATATTTCCTAAAACGTCTCCAAATTTGCTGATACGCTGAAGGTAGCCTTGGCCAGGGCCATATCGCACAACATAAGTTAATTCCTTGTCTTGGGAGTCAAGATCTGTTGCCTTTAAAACCCTGTTGCTAATCACTTTTGTTTCTCCGATCTCCACGTCGAGGCCATCGTTAATGGCCATTCTTGGTGTCTCATCATCAACAGGAATAACCACAATAGGAACAGTTTTTTCCACTTTGTGTTTTCCATCAGATAGCCTGATTTCAAAGCTGTCTTCCTTGGTTTCAGAGTCATCATGTTCATAGACAATGTTGGATGCCTCTATGATCTGCTCCAAGTTGAACTTCTCCACAGAGATGGTGCCAGTGCTGAGCTGCTGAACAATTGTCCCATGCTTGGGGGGTTTGATGATCTCAAAGTGCAGCTCATTCTTGGGGATGTCAGCATCAGCTGCGTTCAGAATTGGGGTGTCGATGACCAGACTCATGCCCTCCATTACCACAAACTCACGGACAAAAATCTCAGGCTTCTCATCATTGGCTGGAATGATGACGATGGGGAAGAAGTGGTGCTCAGAGAAGTTAATACCATCTGAGCAGCGGAACGTGAAACGATCTTCCACAGGTTCAACCCCTTTGTGGATGCTTTGGACGTAGTAGATGTGACCGAGGGAAATGTCTTTAATGGCGAATGCGGTGATGGCCGTCCCAGCTCTTGATTTCTCTGAGCCTGGTGCTGGTGAGATGTTCTCCACGTAACCAGAAGTTGGTTGGACAATGATGGTACACAAGATATCCTCGCTGTTGGTGTCAACATCCTCAGCATGAATTTGCTCCAGAGTAATGACGTTCTTCTCCCCTTCCACTACTATAAACTGCTCACCGACGCTGACAACAGGTGGGATGCTGTCAACAGGAAGGATTGTCACATGGACTGTCACACCTTGGATCTTGTTGCCACCAACGACCCACTGCTCTGACATGTCAGACAAAGTAAGATTGAAGGAGTCGTGCTCTTTGGTCGGACCTATTTCACCAGATGTATGAGCATACACAACCACCCCATTAATTATGTCCTCCTGGGTGAATCTCTCAGCAGGAGCACCATTAACCAGGATTTCACCCAGTCTTGGAGGTTCTTCAACAATAAAAGTGAGCATGAGGTCATCTGTATCTTCATCGTGGCCCTGAATGACATTACTTGTAATCACTGTGGCGCCATTCTCCAGTACATCTATGGAGGCTCCGAGCAGGCCGGGTGGGAGCATAATCGTGGGCCTTTTGTCATCAACTGGCTCGATTGTAATCCTGATGGCAATTGGTACTTCATGGAAACCATCACTTACAGAGAGCTTGATGACATCAGTGAGAGATTCTTTTCCTCCGTGCATGTAAGTTAGACGACCGGTTGTGATGTCTTCGAGCACAAATGTTTCGCCATTTGACATATCAATCCCCAAATACTGCAGCTGCCCATACTGGGGAATCTGGGTCACCGTGAAGATGATATTGTCATCATCTGTATCCGTGTCAGTGGCGTGCAGCTCCTTCCTGGTAATGACATATGTACCTCTTTCCAAAACAGTGAACCCTGTGTTGGTGATAAGTGGAGGTTTGTTGTCAACCGGCTGTAGGAAAATGGTGAACAGTCCATCTGCTGTGTTGCCAGCTGTGTCTTCCACAGTGAATGTGAACTGAGCCACTTTTGGAGTGATGCCCAATTCCTGGTCTGGGGGCTTATAAGCTACTTTGTGGTGATTAACCTGGGCTTGTGTAAACTCTGTAATTACAGTGTCAGGGCTGTCAGTCAGTACAATTTCACCCAAGGGGGCTGGATTGTTCTCATCTGTGTCAGTCGGGGGCTTAGTGATGGTGTACTTCAAATCTCTGTCATCTGAATCAAGATCAGTATAACACAAAAATTTCTTCCTAAAGTATGTGAGCTCATATTCCTGCACTGTCATGTGAAGGGTGGTGCCTGGGAAAATCTGTGGGGCAAGGTCATCAACGGGATGGATTTTGATAGTGAACATGTGCTCGCCTGATTGATTGGGAGGGTCGTTATCGTCCTGGACCCGGAATACAAAGTGATCGGTTACAGTGGTGGTGCTGTGGGGCCCGATGTGACGATAGAAGAGCTTTCCATCCAGAATGTCCTGCTGAAGCCACTCAGTCACCACCTGCTCAAACATCTCATCTGTTTCACTAAACTTCCACAGAGATGGGTCAGACGGTAGCTCTGCTTGCCTAAGCAGGAGTTTCCCTATGGTGGAGTATGGTGCCTCCGCGACAAACTTAATAGTGGAGTCTTCTGAATCGATGTCTGTTGCACTTAGGATGAATGGAGAGATCTGCATGATTTCATTCTTGAACAACACCAAGCCAGTGTTGGCATTAATAATAGGGGGCTCGTCATCAGTGGGGACAATGGTGATGGGGAACAAAAATTCCACTTCATTGCTGCCGTCAGTCATTCTAAAAATAATGTTGTCGCTATAGGTGTCGCTGCCGTCATGCTGGTACATAACAATGCCAGCGTCTAGATCGGCGGGTGTAAAGAATTTCCTGCGCGTGCCGAGCACGGTAAGGTCTCCGTGCTTTAAACCATCGATGACTGTGATTCTCACGTCTTCCAGGTTATCCTCATCACTAATCTCTAAATTCTGAGAGCTGGAGAGAGCTCGGGATTGCCCTTCAAACAATAGCTGCCCTGTATTTTTGGTTGCAACTGGAGCCAATGTATTCATAGGCTTTACCACAATCATAAAAGCAAATGGATCTGACACTGCACCATCGGTGTCTACAATTTCAAACTCTAGCTGAAAAATCCTCTCTTGTTCTGAATCATCTGAGGGTGGCTTATAGGCTATTTTAAGCTCCTTGATATCCCTGTAATAGAAGGAGGTGATAGGCAGGTTCTGATCATCTGTGCTGATGATATAACCCTGCTGAGGGTTCAGTGGAGACGTGATGTTGAAGATTAAGTCATCTGGGTGAGATTCAACATCTTCAGCCGACAGCATGTCACTCGTAATAGCTGTCATCACAAACTGATCAACCTCCATCATCATCATAGCTACAAAGCTGGGTTTGGGAGCAGTGTTCTCTGCACCTTCTCTGATTCTAACCATCATTTGGAAATGCTCTTGCATTATCAAGTTTCCTTCGTTATCCTGCAGCTCTACCATCATTGGAATATAGTCTCTGTTTGGTGAGTTGGTTTTAGCCGTGTGCTTGTAGCGAATACCCTGCTTCACAAACTCATCACAGTCAACCATTTGGCCATTGGAAGGGTTGTTCAAAAGAGTGCCATACCTGGGAAGACCTCCAGCGCCGACCAGAGTGCTTATCTTACACTGTGTGACACCAACCTCATAGGAAAACTCCAGGCCCTTTTTGTCAATAGGATTGCTCTCTCCATTGAGCTTTTCAACATTAAGGGGCATATTCCTGGTGAGGATCTCAAGCTGCTGGAAAACCACCTCCACTTCCAACATGAAGGGGACGATCACTGTGTCTGTGTGGGAGTCATAACGAAGCTGCAGCTTCACACGATCCTTACTGGGGCTCCTGGATCCAAAATGTGTGTATTTCACTTCTTCAGGTCCAAATGAACAGGGAAACTTTTTAGGGGTTAGCATCCCGGGCTTCTGGGCCAGTGGATCATTGTCCAGGACTGTGATTTGGCAGCGGTCACCAGGCTGCACTTCTGTTACCAGGTCATTCACAGGGTCCAGAAACACGGACCGCCCAAAAGGCACTCTGATCCCATTGTTAGCAACAATGATATCATCTTCATTAGGTCCAGCCCTGCGGTGATAGAGGTGAGCTGAATCGAAAGGCCCTGCACATACTGAGGCAAAACAGAAGCTGAGAGAAAAAGCCAAAAGCAGGCAACTCTTTTTAGAAAGTTCACAACTTTGCAGACAAGCAGCCATGTCTGCTGCTAGTTGCTTTGTAATTTAGTTAAAACAAGTGAGCAGCAGCAGGAGGCTGATGCTTCTTAAATGAGAAAAAAAGCATAAAAAAAGAAACTTTGGGCCGGCTGGAATCTCCTCTGTGTGTTTCTTGTGTGGCTGCACAGACCCAAGTGTGGTGAATGCTGCAGGGTTGTGCAGGTGAATGAAACAGTAGTCTGTGACTTGCACAGGCTCCTCCTTCTGTCAGTGCAGGGAGGGGAGCCTCCAGCCCCCAAGGCTAATTTAAGAAAGACCATTGGACAAGATTGCCCCAAACAACACCTACCCTTCTCCTCTTCTCTCACTAAAAAAAGGGTGTTGGGGTGGGGGTTGGAGGATAAAATCCTATTCAAAAAAACAAGTCTTATTTGATTATATTGAATCTGTACTGTTAAAACCCCCGACACTGTACTGTATAGGTTAGGAAATGTGATGTACTATAGATAAATATCCATATTTTTTCATGTGATGCATCATTTTATAAATAAATAAAATAAAAAATCAACTGAATATAATTTGATATCTTGCTCCTCCAAGATTTTCATTTAGACACAAGTGTGAATATGCAAATGTGTCAGAATGCAACCCAGTTAATGTTCCCTTTAAAAGGATTAAAGCTAAGAAATAGTAGAAAAACAGTAATAAAGTCTTTACCCAGAGATAAACTGATTCTTTAGCTATTTAATCAATTTGTTTTTCAGTTACTTTGAAAAGAGCAGTTGATCACTGAACTGTGTGACATCACACGCAACTTCATTTTTAAGGGTGTAACCTATCTGTGAATCAACCAATCCCTTATTAAAGTACCATGGAGGGTGGACTAAGAGAATGCAAACAAACTATCATTATATGCAAGATGAGCCAGTCAGCAGGGATTCAGACACTGAACAGGATTCTTAGAGTATCACAAGAATAAAGTCTGCTATCTCAACCAAAGGCGTGTCTGTGCAAAATGATGATGTGTGAAGATATTTCTGTTCTTTTCTAGAGTTAAAGGGCCTCTAAGTTCAGGCCACTGTCGGCTCTGGAGGGGCCATTTGTCCCAAACATGGGGACAATAACCTGGCATCAGCTGGGACAACAGGTGTTGGAAACTGTTTGGTCTCACACACACACACACACAGAGAAAACATACAGCTGAAAATATGCCACCTAAGCCACCTGTGATGGAAATAAGTATATAAGACGCCGCATAAATATAGCACGGGATGTCTCTGGCTTCTTTTCTCATAAAGTTTATTTGCTGAGCAAGCGCTTGTAATAACCGAATCTCTGCGATGAATGGCTACATGTTTTGAGGTTAAATAAGATTCAAATGAGGGAAAGTCCCCTCTGTGATTACAGCATCTGCATATTTCATGCAACCGAACACTGCTGTTTGGCAAACCCAGTGTGCAAAAGAAAGTTTCAGCAGGATAAGCAGGTGAAAAAATTCGACATTCTTTTTTCGCAGTGACAAAGCAGAGCGTGGACACATCAAGCACTCACACTGGATGCAGCGAGAATGTGAGAATGTGTACTCAGTATGCTGCACAAGGTCATGTTAAGATAAAAATACCTAGTAGCCTTTTATGGGTCATCTTTTAAGTTGAGCCTGACACTTGATGAAGTGATCCATGTGGAGCGCTCGAGCATTTTCACACTTTCCTTCCAGCTGCAACGCTGGAAATGTTTGAGTTTCGTTTTATTGTAACCGCTGTCTGTGATGTTTCTACGTACTAGGAAAAATCTTCTTTTTAAATAGTTTAACACACCAGTAAATGGATCCAGTTAAGGACTGATAATGAGTTGCTTGTGTGCAAGAATTTGTTGCACACATTTGTTGTTTATGCTTTGATATATTGAAAAATGAACCTTCAGAGCTGCTAGAATTATTATTCAGTAAAAGTGCTGCTTTTGTATCGGTGGCGGTAAAGCTTTTAGGACAACGCTGTGAACCACTCAGCAACCTTCCTCTAAGTGTGGGTCAAATAGCAGAGATGCCATAAGCATCCCAGCATTCTGTATCACACTTTTCATTGCATCCTCTAAATAAATCTTGCCCTCCTCGCTTGACCGGCCAAGAATAAAAATGGGACATGCACCAAATGGTGTAACTATAGAAACAAACACAGTAAGCTTTTTATATTCTGTTACTCTCCACGTTCCTCCCATAGTGAGGAAAAAAGTGAAGACTTAAAAACAAGAGCTTCCCATTCAGATAGTTAGAAAAGCCTGATATTGATTGCTGGGCTGGAAGCATGACTGATGAAACAGGCGTGTATAAATCACCCGATGACAGCTGCTTAAGCTGTCTGTCGAGCTGGTTAACTGGTTAACTTGCATTTCTCCAAATTAGACATTAAAGACACGACATGCTTTTAATGAGTGTCTAAGATAAACAGAGAAAGAAGCTGGTTTGATGCCAGCCTCTGGCGCCCAGGATCATCTCTTCATCCAGGGGGAAGCCTGTGATGACAGCAGCACTAATGACATCGTGATAAATGGAAAACAAAGCACTCGTCCTTTTATCCCTAACAGCAACGGTGGCAAAATCCAGGATTTGCTGATTTCTTTTCCTCAGTTTCCCACAATTCCTGGTCTGCGTCATCATGTTCAGAGAACAGGGAATGCAAAGCTCTTTAGTAAACACGTTTCACAGTTTGACATGCTCTCAGCACAAAGTGTTGACTTTACCCCCTCGTTTTAGTCACGCTCCAGGGCTCACATTGTTAGCTCGCTGGTTCAAAATGAAATACCTCTTCAGCAACTATTGGAAGGATTGCCTTGGAAGTCTGTGCAGATGCTCAAGGTCCCCAGGAAAGGATGGATCTTCTTCTGCGGACTAACCCTCTAGCACCACCGTGAGGAGGGCGTTTTTGGTTTTGAGTCAAACATTTAAGGAGTAATGGAGGGATTCACATGAAATATATGAAGAAATGATTTTGTCTTTCATGTCTTGACTTTAAATTTGTGTCTCGTACCACGATTTCCACTTAAAAGTGTCTCCTTTTTGCGTTCTTCCCTCTTAACATAATTATAAGCATCAAGCATGGTGACATAAACATGAGGAAAGTGTCAAAGGAGCCACTTTCACGAGTAAATCATAGCATGCTGTTTTCTTGGCTCCAATGGTAATCCGGTTAAGAGGTGACTGTGTGTGATTTTATAGCTGACAAAATCACCATACACAGAAGCTGGAGGTGATGGCAGTGCTGGGATATTGGGTCTTGTTTTTTATGTATGATGATCCCAAGTTATTTATTTATTTATTTGTTTATTTGTGTGAGAACCACCAGACACTGCAACAAGTCTGACAACTGTAGGGAATTTTTTTTTAAATGTATGTATCTTTTTATTTGGCATCAATCTCGCCTGCGTTTTTCTTTGATTTAAAAAAAAAAATTAGATGGGAAGTGTTTTAAAAAATGGGTTAAGAAAGCGACTTAATAAACTGGAACTAGTTTAACATTCCACAGCGTAACAGGCTGACATAAGCCTTAATGGATGTTTTGCTTTTTTGAAAGCTGAAAGTTTTAGTGCTCATTCTTCAGATTCTGAGCGTGCCCGCAACTCTTTTCAGGCATGAACATCTAAACTAGTTTTAAAGTAGATGAAACAGCTCTCTCCAGCTACTGGTGTGTAAGTGCGTGTAGAGTTACCAGAATACCTGATGTATGAAGATATTCAGAAACACTGGATATCTCTGTACATTATTGTTAACATCAGATCACATTTTGCTGCATCATTTGTTTCACATTTTGGATTTTCTGGCATAATTCAAGGCTCCCGTTTGAGGACAGCTATGTGGGTGACGATCATGTGCCGCATCCTTTCCAACCGTATATTTAGTTCTGAATCAGATTGCAGTTGTGCCTCGTGGTTCTCTCCTCATCTCTTGGCATGCAAGCATACACTCGCCAGGCTTTATGAAGCTAGTACCTGCATGAACCACTTTTTCCCTTCAAAGCTGCCTCAATTCTTCGTGGCACAGACTCTGACTTGATCACATCACACTGTTGCTGCAGATCAGATCAACTTTAACTGCTCCACACGAACACCGACGTTGGAAAACCTTCCACCTTCTCATCTCACATAGATGAAAGAAAGATCAAGGGTGTTGAGTCCTGAACATCTCATCGTGGGTGGTTTTTAAAACTATGGTTACACATAGATTTGTGAGTGACGCTCTTGCTGTTTGTGCACTGATTCAGTGTAACTGACTCTCTTCTTTTCTCTTTCCCTGGTGTCTTTTGCAGTCTAGATCTCAGCCTCACATAAATTATCTGATTATGTACAAGTTATAAAAGAAAAAGCTGTTAGGGATCAGCTGCAGGAGGTGATAAACACCTTGGTAAAGGAGCTCTGACAGATTCTTTGAAAACAAGCTTTGACATCAGAGAGGTGGCTCACCCCTGATAAACCCCTTGTCTCCTCAGAATAGCCGAGGAAGATTTCCCCCGCATTCTCTTTGCTCTTGCGCTACTCGCTAGCATCCTAATCATCCGGCCCGTTGTAAATATACACTGCGTATAAATAGGGGATAACTGAGACCTTTGGATCCAGTTCCGAGGAGGAAGAGGTTTGTGTTTTGCTGCACTGGGTGGTTTGACGCAGGGTGTCCATGACTGCGGTCAGGCCGGAGGGGCGTGCATACGAATTTTAGAACCGCTCCTGCCGTCACTGCTGCTCTGCGGGCTCAGTGCAACATTTCATCTGCTTAATGGCGGATTAAAGCATCCTGTGGGGCAGATTGATATAGGCTGATGCTGTCATTTGTCATTAAAAGGGAGCGGAAGCCCATGGAAACAGGCTGGATATAGCAGCTGGATCGGCCCCAAACACTGGGCAGCCCATTGCTGTAGATGGAAATTATAAGAATATTATATGCCTCATGAATTTAGACAGGAAACATAAATATAGGCCAGTCTATTAGCGATGAGCTGAAAACGGACACGGCAGTTAATTGGGCTTTATTGTGTGTTAAATTGCACGTCCGCTTCTGTAATCGTATTCATGTAGATGTAAAGTTGCTGTACAGCACCATTAAATATGATTCTCCTTTCAGCCAATATGTTCAGATTTAATTAGTACTAATCATGGCCTCACTACACTAAAAGGAGACGCAGGTATCAACCTAGGAATATGTGCAGCACAGTGTTACACCTCACCAAATGTTAATTACTGTTTGCTAACGGTGGAGAAAGAAAAATAGGCTTCTGGACAAAGAAAAAAAGTTTTTATTTAATACAAATGAAATGAAATTCAAATGAAAGTCACATCATAACAAGTAGTGCTACACAAGCTTCACACTGTTATAGGAAGAATATAAAACAGCAAACTGTAGCTTCTGTAAAGCACTTCATCTTAAACTGAGGAAAGCATAATTTGATCAGATCTGACAAGCCTCTGTTATTTTCATATTATTCACATTTTACAAATGCATGCCAAAAATGAGTAAAGAGTTTCGGAGCCAGCATTCAAATAACTTTGTTTGGTGAAGTAGCAGTGACCATATAAAGCCAGTCCTTGTATATACACACACTTATGCATAGGTTTATTTACATTGTTATTACTGGCCTTTATATAAATAATGTAGAAAACCTTAATATGCATGTTTTATTTTAAAATTGTGCTTAAATGACTGATATTATCCAATATATCCATTTTATATTATTTCTGAATGCCTGAAACGGGTGATTCTTAAACAACCATTTTTGAAATGATTACCACTTACAGCCAGTGTATTTATTAAGTGAGCAAATCTGAATTCATATTCCCAGACTCACTCTCACTTTGTAAACATACTTTTTTTTTTTTTTTTTTTTTTTTTTTTTTTTACAATATGGCAAAAACATGTGTAGTAACCCATATGGAAAAGATATATATAAATCTTATAAAGTTTGTATCTGTCTTCTGTGAAACTTGTATGAAAAGCATACAAGAGTGAAAACAGATATAAGATCCCTTGAAAAATTATATAAATGAAACTTGTATGTTTTGGATACTTACTAAAACAATATATGAAAGTAATGAGAAAATGGCCACTTTCATGAGTAAATCATATAAGTTTTTACTATTTCTTTTCCATATGGGAAGTGGTTTGTGTGCCTCTAAAATGGTTTTAAATTAAATTTAAATTTTTGTTTGTTTGTTTTGATTGGTTAACAATAAGTGTAAACCAAACAAAATGGTTTGATTGGTGTTTGTCAGCCATTGGGTAAGAGGTGCAGTACACACCTGGACAGAGCGCCAGTCTATTGTAGGGGTTATGACCTGAACAGTGATGAATAAAAGGCACAATACAGATTCAGAAGATAAGTTCAGTTATTACTAAAACAATGAAAAGCTAACATTTAAGTTTGAAAAAGCTTACAGTGCTGTCCAGAAGTCTTGAGATACACCTCAATTTACTTATTTAGTTCTCCAGACTTTCTGAAGGTCTTTCAAAGTTTTTCTTTGGACATTGGCTGTTTTTTCACTCCAGTCGTAGTACCTGACATTTTCAGAGAAACATCCATCACATTTTTATCCACTATGCCAGCGGTCCCCAACGCCAGGGCCACAGACCAGAGTCGTTTGGTACCGGGCTGCAAGAGTTGAGGCTTGGGTGTGAAATTCATGATTTTCAGGGTTTTTATTGGGTTTTAGCGTTATTTTTTTATCGATTTTATCGTTAACTTGGTTTCCCTGGGTCTTTTCCCGTGTGTTATGAATAAATCTTACTTTTTTTGGTACCGGTATTGGTTTTATTTGTTGTATTTATCTTACCTTAAAGGCCAGTCCATGAAAATATTGTCAGACATAAATCGGTCCGTGGTGCAAAAAAGGTTGGGGACCGCTGCACTATGCAATAGAAAAACACACAGTGGAACACTATCAGTCATGGCTCGGACTCCCCAGAGCCCGGACCTCAACATTATTGAAGCAGTGTGGGATCATCAACAGAGAACAGAATGAAAAGCAGCCAACATCTAAAGAGCTTTGAATGTCCTTCAAGAGGCCTGGAGAACTATTCCTGAAGACTACTTTAAGAAATGACAAGAAAGCTTTCCTTTGTCATACGAAATATTGACTTTACACCTCACTAGAATTATGCAAACTCAGTATTTAATTATATATTGTACGTCCACATATACTTGGACATGTTTAAAAATAAATAATGTTTCCGATTTGTCTCGCAAAATACAAAGAAATATTGGTTGGCTCAAGACTTTTGCACATTACTGTATATACTCCAAAAAAACAAGCTTGTATCACAGTCATCAGTGAATACAGTTTGAATAGAAATATCCTTTTCCCCGACGGCCTCTTTTTTCTTTGGTCTGCAAAAAACATAAAGAGAGAGAGTGAGAAAAAAGAAACCGAGCAATGAAAACAGTGCATCCTTTCCCACAGTCACGTGTTCTGCAATCACCTGCTTTTCCCCACTTGTAACTTCTGCTTTGGCCAAGTTTATGTGGCCTTTGACATGACCTTTGATCCCTATGGAGAACCATCTGTTTGAGGGAAAGGATGACTGACATAATGCTAACTCTACATCTATTGCTGTGTTTTATGGTTAACCATGAAGTGTTTAAACAGAAACAAACCAAGTCCTGGAGGTACAAGTGACAACAGCACTGCAGGGCTCATCTTTAGAGTTTTTACAAATATTTGTCCAAACAATGAGATGACTTTTAATTTCTATAAAAGGTTTTTTTTAGAATCTTTACTTGAATACACCCGTTTTCAATAGGTGTTAAAGAAAACTATGTACTGAAGCTTCAAAAGAACAATAAAAAAGTTTGGTTTCAAACAGGAACCGTGACTACTCGAACAAAACAAATTTAGATACATCAGCTTTACTTTTCTCTTCTGATAATGACCATCCATTCAAAATCCCATTTGTATAATTGCTGCTCATTGACTCTCCAGGATACAGGATACCTCACACACACAATTAACAGCTAAAAAGGTTACACTCTGTGTCATGACCTTAAGTTGTGTGTTTTTTGTGAAGTCTTTATTAGGGCTACTGACTTATACAAACTTGCACAAAAATACCTGGATGATAAAAATGCTTCAGACCTGACAGATTGATTAGTCTAAGGTTAACTTTCCTGAACCAAGAGAAACGGTGCTCACAGAAGAACATGATGGCGATTTATAGTTTAGCTGTAAATAATCACAACATCACCTCATATAATGACAAATAATATTACAATCTGTAGCTTCGAGGTTCATAATCACAGAGATCTACAAAATAACCTAATTAAGAAATGTGAATATATATATAATGTATGGTTTGGGTGGGCACACTTACACCATGCTTTCATAAAAATAGCCTCAGACAAAGTTTCAGTTCACATCTTGCAGACTAACTGCAGCACCTCCTGTTAGTCTTTTGTGTAATCTGTGGCTTTTATAACACACTGTTACTTTTAATGCAGTGCCTCCACCCAAACAACATAATCAGCGAGTCATTGTAATAGTCATAGTAATCCTAATATCTTTACTTATCAAAGAATACACACACATTCAATCACTACAGCACAAGAATATGATGTGGTAAGATAAGAAACACTAATTATCCCATATGGTAAAACTATTGCAGTTGGTGAGCTGCTGCCATAGGGTAGCTTTAAACAACAGAAATGTTTAGTAATGTAGATTTTTAGCATCTACGCAACTATTTAAATGTATGCTTATAAAAGACAGACATCAAACATGGTTTGTGAATCAATGGTTTGAAGCCTCCAGTTTGGAATTTATGGCAGATATGATCATGTTTTGGATGAAAGAGTAGAGCTGGACAGTTTGCTGAGTGGCTAGCAGTTTTAGCTAATTTGATTAGCAAGGTGCAGCTGTAATTCAGTGATATTTGATGGGGTGCTAGCGCAAAACATGCTTAAAACATGCAGAAAAACAAGCAAGTGCAACCTTAATGACAGTCAACCTTAACCTTTAAGGCTTCCTGTGACCTAAACCAAACTTAAACTTGACCTAACTTCAGCTATAAAAACAGTAGTTGTAAATTAGTCAAAGATACCATTTTTATTTATTTACCAGACTGCAAGCATGTTCATTTTTGAGTTTCAAGTTGTCATTTAAGGATCTATGCGACTGCATTTGCTTTGTTTTTTAAGCTCTAGAAGTTAATGTTTTGCTATTTTTGGTGCCGTGGTACCAACAGTTTTACTTAGATTAGCTTAATGATTTTTTTTCCTCTTAAACACGTCTTTAGTGAATTAAAGAACACCGGGGGACACAAGGAGCTGCTGCTGACTAGTGCTATAAAGGCGCGGTGTTTCTGGCTGGCTAGCATATTTGCCAGTTGCTCAATAATTAGCGCTGCTAGTAGTCGCTACACATCAAGTTTGTGGTGTGCATCCATTATAGTCATATAATGGTTCAGTGGTAGTTGAGTGTTGGCAGTCTGTTGACAGAAAGTATCTGTCTTAGATGGGGCAAGTGTCAGAAGTCTGTACTATAGCCGGTCTCTTCTCTTGCTTGTGGCCTGCCATGAAGAAGATTGAATTATAACATACTTTTCATGCTGTATTTTTTATTTCTTTTTTATCTGTGTTGGAGTTTTTTTTTTTTCTTTTCAGCTTTGCTTCCTTTTCTGTTCTGGCCCACTCAAAATATCAGCATCTGACAGATGCACAAGCAACATGCAGTAAGTTTTTTTATAGACTGAGCATGTTTGTGGCAGTTGAAAGCCCCTTTTTTAGGCTCTCTGTAGGGAAATACCTCCACAAATGCGCACAACCACAACAACATAAATTAAACATTAGTGTCTGTCAATGTAATATGCAGATTATAGTCTGCAGGTCTGCATAGATTTTAAAAGAGTCTAGTTTTTCCATTTGAATGCTTCGATATAGAATATAACTAAAAGCTTGACTCACTTTACAACATAAAAGGAAAACAAAGTTTTGACTTTTTAGGATCTGTCATGTGACCCAAGTTCACTTTAAACCGTGTGTTACTGATGAAAAAACAGAGATGTAATAAAGTCACAGTGTGTTTCTGACAGTTTGACACTGCCTGAGGAATGTGAAGCTGATGCCGGAGGCGATACCAGCAGGTGGATGAATGTCCATCTGTCAGCAGGCCCTACTGATCACAGCAGCCCTGCCAACTGCTCTAAGCCCGAAGAGGAATGTTTAAAAACCAGCCTGGAGAGGACAAGCAGAGAGGAAGCATTATGTTGTAGGTTTTCTGGGGGAATCGTAGGTCAGCCACATTAGCTTTGGACATGAAAACGGTCTCATCTCTTGCCTTCATTGTTTTAGAGTAAATTTTTGTTGGTCCACAGATCAGCAGATATCAGCTTTGATCCAGATAACACTCTATTTTTCCTCCATTCAGTAAGACAGGCTGACAGTGTTGGTTTCTACTTCTACTTCTTTGCACCTGTAGAAATTTAATGCAGGGTTGGAATCCCTGAAAATCCAGCTAGTCTAAATTAGCCATAATAACTTTGATGTTTAACATTTGTAGAACGCTTTAGTTTGTAAATGCCAGGAAAACTTAATACATGCCCTCAGCTTTGTTTTCTGCATCAGTTAGTAAATGTTACCATGGCAACAAGCTAAACTAAGATAATGAATATCGCAAACGTGACCTTTGGAGCATCGGTATGTCAACATCGGCACTGTGAACATGCTAACACTCACCATATAGGCCTAAGCCTAATTATAGCCTTAGGTCAAGGCTAGCATGGCCACTTCAAGCACTTTCAGATTAGGAATTTGAACTGTATCGTGTCTGAGTGTGACTGCCACCGCCTCCCAGTGGTTACTCTATTGATTGTGTCTAAAGATGCTTACATCATACAAGATTCATGGCGGCTATGCTTGAAGAAGTGACTGCTGAGCTATGTGACATCATATCCTCATCATTCCTTTATATTGAAAAAGACATGGATGGGCAGGGATGGTCATACCACACCAGGGGACTAGTATACAGGGTTTATCTATGCAGATTGGGCTCTAATGTACAGTAGCTGAATACAGCACAAAAAGAAGTGTGAAATGAATCAAAGCTCTTTAGTATATATCCAAGCTAACGATCTCATATGTTTTACATAATATACAAAATCTCACATGGACAAGTCTGTGTATCAATAATCATGCCAAGTTCATGAACTACGTTCAGCTGCCATTGATCAAATTGCTAAACAAATAGTAACCAGGCAGAGTAAAGGCAATACAGATACAGACTGCAAAAAACTGACCCACTGTGACACCGCATTTAGTGACGGGCTAGTACTCTGATGAATGTTTTGGAGGCAGCTCAGGGTTCAGCATCTTGCCCAAGGATACTTTGATTCACGGTAGTTCCGAGCTATTGTTTCTGCTTTCTCCACAAAGTGTTTTCACTGTGTTTTCCCCACTGTCCTGTCCTTTGAGTGAAATGCAGCATGGTGTAAGGAGATGAAGCATACATAAACTCCTAAATTAGTTCCTTTAAATGTTTTGTGGTTCCACTTTCAAAGCACAAAAGAAGAATCTAGAAAATGTGACACTGTGTAAAATGCTTCAAGAGTAAATAGTGAAGGTCAAGGTCAGGCATTCTTTGACAACTCTTAAAATAAAAAGATTGAGGTCGGGGCCAAAGGTAAAGTACAAATGAGACGTTTCCTTGGGTCAGTGCGATGTTAATATCATCAAAGGACGAATGCAAGGCTCTGTATTGGCGTCTGGGTGACTGTTTGTCTGTGGACTGCACTCCCACCAGCTATGCATGGCTCCTCCAAGGAAAAGTATAACAGGAGCAGCTACTTGGCTGTAGTGTCTGCAGCTGTCCTGACCTTAACAGAGCACTCACTCTCATCTTTGCCTTTGTATTTTCTGCAGCAGGATAGAAATCATCTTGGATTCCAGTTTAATACCATTTAGCAAAAATTAGGTGTATGATGGAGAAATACAGCTCCACTTAGAGTAGAGTGACTAGACGAATTGTCGAAATGTATCCGTGTTGGACGACTCATCGCAACGGTTGCTGCGAACACAGTTCTGCAGAGACTTGCTCAGTGACAGGCAAAGAATGTGAGCCAGTTCATTCTGACACTGAGGCCACATTATCCTTCTGCAGTCACTGTGTACCCTGTAATAAGGACTATGTGACCTATGACCTTTGTGAAAGATTTAAACCCAGAACCTCTAAAGTCAAGGAGCCAA
Organism: Oreochromis niloticus; assembly: GCF_001858045.2. Taxonomy (NCBI): domain Eukaryota; kingdom Metazoa; phylum Chordata; class Actinopteri; order Cichliformes; family Cichlidae; genus Oreochromis; species Oreochromis niloticus. Next base: position 16,582,349 of record NC_031971.2, on the reverse strand, counting down.
AGCAGGAAGAGGGTAAACTCTGCGGTTTCGTTAAAGATCGATGATGAAGTAAATTTAGAAAGTTCTACATATAAAAACACAGCACATGGTGTTAATCTGCTGTAAGTGTTGCAAAGTCATGCTTTAAAGTTTTGCTCTTATTTCAGGTTAAAAAAGCCTGGATGACCTCGTCTGTGAGTGTTTGAGCCTTCTTACCAAATCAAATTATGACTCACTCAAAACAAGCACACTAAAAAACAACCATGTGCCATCACTCTGTTTTGTTTAGTGCACATTTTTCTAAGAGATTTGAAAGGTGTTACAGGAAATGTCATCTCCAAAGGTCAAAGGCCAAACACTACTGACAGATTTATCCTCCTTACATTTCATCAGGAAGAGTCAGTCACTTGTATGCCTGGAATGGTTAGTCAATGATTTGTTGACCTTGACCTCCGCCACAGGTCAGTTCCTTCCAAGCATTTTAAAGAATTCAACTAAAGTACAGTCTCTTTTCCTTTAACGTCCCTAAAAACACGAGTTCAATTCCTGACTTTAGAAGCACATTCTACAGATTGTTTCTAAATTGGATGCACTAACTTGCAAACTATCATTTTTTGAAGATGATCTGAAAATAAAACTGTGAGTTGGTGACCATTGTTTTGAAGTTTGATTAAATTTTGAGCAATACTCGGAGAAATGGCGATTCTTGTAAATCATGGACCAAAACGAACAAACAAAAAAATCCAGCAAAGACCTGACACAGGACCTGAGAGACACAGCTGTCATTCAGTTGATCCATTAACTGTTAGTTAAAGCCTCATCACAAATAGTCCCAGTAGATGGGCAGCTGTCAAGAAGCCAAAAAACCTCCCCACAAGACTGAATCGGTGGCAACTGATCTGACGGAGTGATGAATCCAAATTTGAAGTTTTTGGTTCAGTAAGTAAGGATGAGCTCAGGAGAGAGGTACAACAGTGAGTATCTACAGTCATCTGTAAAACACGGTGCTGGCTCTGTCATTGTTTGGGGATTTATTTGAACCAGTGGTGTTGGGGATCTTGTCAAAATTTATCGAAATATGAACAAACAAATGTGCCATCAGATTTTGATCCACCATGTAATACCATGTTGAAAGCATCTGACTGGCAGTGGCTTCATTTTTCAGCAAGACAATGATCCCAAACACTGCCAATGCAGTAAAAGCATACCTGGATGGAAAACACACACTCAAAAAAGTGAAATTGGGTGGTTGTTACATGCACAAGATCCAAACTTGTAATATGAACTAAATAATTCCATGTTTCTATGGTGAATGTAATTGAATCATGTAGCATCTACATGAAATTCAGCAACGTAATTTGTTCTCGTTGAGATGACATCATACAATCTAGTAAGAGTGGTTAGTTGCCTGGATCCAGCCACTCTTACTAGATTGTATGATGTCATCTCAACGAGAACAAATTACGTTGCTGAATTTCATGTAGATGCTACATGATTCAATTACATTCACCATAGAAACATGGAATTATTTAGTTCATATTACAAGTTTGGATCTTGTGCATGTAACAACCACCCAATTTCACTTTTTTGAGTCAGCTCACGAAATCCACAAGATCACATTAGATGTCAAACCACAGGAAAATCAGTGGGGTTACAAGAGGCAGACAACCACACCACGTGTATGCTGTTACTATTTCGTATGGTTTAACTTGTCAAGGACAACAACATAAAGCATCATCAAGCATAGCTTTCCTACTTTTGTTAAGTCTGTATTGACAGATTAATGCCATGATGGTTCGTGCTGTTGCCTCAGAGCAAGAAGATCCTGGGTTCGAATCCACAATGAGGCGAAGTTTGTAGTGGGTTCTCTCTGCGTACTCTGGTTTCCTCCACAGTTAAAAGTCATGCAGTTGTAAGGGTAGCTGGATATTCTAAATTACCCAAAGGTGTTGAAGTGCAAATGGTTGTTTGTCTCTGTATGATAGCGACCTGTCCAGTCTGTACCTTGCCCCTGTTACCCTATCACTTCTGCAGCCCAGATAAAGATAAGAAGATGGGTGGATTGGAAGTTGCTGTAAATCCGTTGAACATTATGTAATATGAATACAACATGTACTACAGACATAAGTTACATTTCATCCATTCAACAAGATTATCATTGGTGTAACAAACAAATATTTTACTAGTTCATGTAACAAGACTGACTTTTGATGTGCCAAAGTGTTTAAACAATATAAGATGAATTTAAATAAATCTAATTAGACTAACGTGGTACAATCATGTTGGTTGAACAAAAGTCAAATTAATTGAATGTTACTGTTAATATTATGTTAAACCTACACACATATATCGTGTTGACACAACACAACCAAGATGGATTAATATAACATGATTTGTTTAGATGGAATATAAGTGGCAAGATAAAATTACGTTCATCCAATGACTTATTTTTTTGAGTGCACAATGGAACATTTATCAGTCATGGATTGGCCTCCACAGACCCGGCACCTCAACATTATTGAAGCAGTGTGGGATCATCTTGACAGAGAACAGAACAAAAATCTGCTAACATACAAAGAAGAGCTTTGAATGTCCTTCAAGAAGCCTGGAGAACTATTCCTGAAGACTACTTTAAGAAATTAGAAGATCACCTGAGAGAGTTCAGGCTGTGCTGAAGAATAAAAATTGCTACAATTGCACAAACTCTGGTTTTGCCTTAAAATACGGTATTTCCATCAATTTTTGCATATGTTCCAATATCTCACTGCGACTATTTACCATTTTCCGAGCAAAATATAAAAAAATGAGGGGTGATTCAAGACTTTTGCACAGTGATGTAAATCTGATATAGTAATTAATTTAAGAATATTTTGGCGATAGTGAGAGACTTTGATATAGATGACCATTTACTTATGATTTCGCAAGACTATAATTAAACAAAAAGAAAACCCCCTCCTCTGTGATCAATCCATCCACTCACTAATGCTGAGTGCCACCATTTACTGCTATTTTAATCCATTATGTTATGCAGATACGATCAACCCTTACAGACATTTGGACGATGAATGTATTTTACCACAAGATACTTTAAACATGTCTTCTTTAATCACATGAACTCAATGCTCCTGAAACTTCTTTCATCTCATAATAAATCATGCAGTAAAACCGCTCACTCCACCATTCTCTCAAAGCTGCATGCACAGGATCATTCTGCAAACGCAGTGCAAATAACACAGGTGTAATTGCTGTCTTGTGACTCTGCAGTTGAAAAGTTTTAGCAAAACCTTGGTGCTTAGCAGCACAACGTGTGGGGAAAAAGGCTGATCCAGCCTCCGCCAGCTGTTTCTTCTCGCAGCGTGAAGGGTGTGCCGGTATTTTCCAGCAGTCCCTCCCTTCTGCAAAGCTTCCCAGGTGTAATGGTCGACCTGCCAGATTGAACCACATCAAACCTCACGAGCAGGAAGCTTTCCTTCACTGTTATTACTGAGATAAAGACCCTGTGTTCAGCACTGCACTATTGTCATCTAGCCCAACACAAATGTATGTTTATATGCCTCCCAAGAAAATTGTAAAAAAATAGAGACAGCTTCTAAAAAAAAAAATGGTTGTATTAATATTTTATTTTCTTCTGTAATGTTTGTGTTATTTTGTGTTCCAGACACAAAGGCTCAGGAAAGGCAAACCACCATCTTCAGCCACAGATCTTCATCTCTCTTCATCTCTTATGACCTGCTTCTAAACCACCACCTTTCCAGTAAGTGCCTCTGCTGCTTCCTGCTAACTACTAGCTTTGCTTGTCTCAAAGAGTAAAACCTGAGTCTATCCTTCTTTCACTTCTGCCTCTTCCTCACCGTGAAATATTCTTCCCAGGCGGTACCGGCAGTTTCCACCAACATTAACCATCAGACATGAAAGCTTTGGTCTGACTGGAAAATAACACAGTAAAGTCTCAGGTCTAATTATGCTGGTTTAGTTTATGACCTGCCAGCTCATGTCCATTATCTTCTCCTCCAGCCTTTAAACTTCACCTTCCTCATCACTTCCCAAACCAGGTGGGGATCAGTGCAGTCTTCACTTTTCTTTTTTCTGATGGTTTTCCAGACTGCCTGTTCTCACTCCCAGGCAGCTAAGAGATTCACACAGGGTGTCTTTTGGCATCTGAGGCATCATGTCTCACTCTCAACTTGTTCCATATAAAAATGTAGTTGCTTTCTTAGAAGCCCTTCATCTCTCTTCAGATATACCTTTAAAACATGCTGAGTTACAGCTGAGTATTTTTTGGATTTATGAAAAAATAAAATAAAACAGAGCATTCTGGATGAGAAACTTTTGATTTCTGTCCCTGCCACCTTTGTGCCTAACTATATAGACCGCCAGTAATACTAAAAACAAAACAAGTGATATTATTTGGCAGATAACTGCATAAAAATGCTCCAAATGGCACAACTTAGAGAATCAAAGATGAAGCCTCGCAGGCAGCTGGCAACATCAACCTGTCACTTGTACTGTACAGGTGGGTATTTTAGCATTTTGGTATTTTGGTCTAAGACTGACCATTCAATGAGCTGCAGTCTTTGGCACCTCTGCACAAACACATGTACATGTGATTTAGTTAGCTGTTTGATCTATGCCATCCAATTTGGACCCTGAATTAAAAAAAAAAAAATTTCACGAAATGACTAAGAGAACAATGTTTATATGTTGTATGTCACGCTTATTGTAAATGAATCATTTCAGGGTAACTTATAAAAGCAAACTCTGTCTATGAAACTCAGCTATTGTCCAATTTACAGCTTCTTGATTATTTATGTAGTCACATGACAGTGATCGAATGATTTTTTTTTAACATTAGTCTAGATCATCTATTCCTATAGTCATATTTGGCTTTCCTGTTATGCTGAATTTACATATTTCTAGAGACAGTTACATTTTTCCACTGCACTTTAAATAAAGTAAGGCACACGCTGAAGTGGTTCTGTGAGTTTTAGACTCCGTAAGCACTTTAGTAAGTGCTTTGTTAAACATGCTCATTACTCACTCTGAGGCTTAAAATAATGCTGAACACTAGAACAGATCCAGCTAAGCTTCTCAGACTAATGAATACACACAGCATCAAACTGATTGCATTTATATGCTTGCTGTATTATGCAGAGTTAGAGAGCTTGCATGTAAATTTTCACACATACGAAACTGGGACTGTTGTGGAGGGCCGCACTGCTAAACTGAAATCAGTATTGAACTGAATTAAGTATTAGTATGTGTCTAGTTATATGCTTTATATTCTTTTTCTATTAATATTGTTATTGACATTATTATTGTTATTACGCAGCTTTCCACAACAGTCCCAGTTTCTCATGTGACTCCTTAGGAAAAATAATTGCCCACTCCTGCCTTCGGCAATATAATTAGAGCTGCATTTCATTGGTCCAAAATAGCCAGGCATATAAAAAATGAACTTCAGTTACAGGAAAAGAAAAACTAATTGCCACCACAGAGTCTAAATCCACAAACAAAGCTGCCTGCCAACTACTGAAGAAAAGATTTGTCACAGAATGTACTTTGACGTGACACTGTAGAAAAATCACAGCTGCTGGTAGCAAAATGAAAGCAGTCTCAGTCCCATTCGTCACTGATAATGGGAAAACCTGCACTTTTCCTATGGAGAGCAAAATAAGCACGTTTTGAAACAGAGGTTTGGATGCCGATGATCAAAGAGTTAACTGTAATATTGTGTAAATGCATAGCTGATTTCACAGTCATGCTGATTGCCTTCATTTTTCTTATCTTAAAGACCCACTAAACATGTGAACAAGTATCAGAGACAGAACTAAAAGCGATTGCCTTTGCAGAAATGGACATTCCCGGCATTTCTGAAGCTGCTGTTTCTGTGAGAGCGGAAATGATCCGTGACTGAAAACGCCAAGCTCCCGAGCGGTTAGCCTCTCAGATGTGAGCTTATCATCAGCTGTTAAGAGCAGTGTGAATTCCTCAGGCCTCGGGCTGCAGCCCGGAGCGTTTTTGAGCTGATAGGAAGAGAGGGTGGACTGCAGGTGCAGATGTGGGCCTTATATCCAAAGCACATGATGATTAGACTGAGAGGACCCGTGTTACTACTCATGTGAGAGAAGGATCTCATCCATCAGCGAAAGACAGAGCGGGAGACGTCAGATGAATAAAGGAGTGATGTCAAGCATGACTCAAAGTTTGCAGAAACACATTTTGATAGAAAAGAAGAAGTGTTTGGCTTGGGTGTGTCTCTCTGTTATTGCCTAATTGTGCAATTTTGGTCTCAAAAATGATGGAGATCCAGTCAGCAGCTTGCAAAATTGACTTTAATTCAACAATTAACTAACTCGTGTATGTAACACTACTTCATGCTTGGTTTTGGTTGCAGTTTTCCATCATGAGTATTTATAAGCCGCTGGATGTCAGGCTGTCAAGATGATTTACAATTTCAGGATTTGGACATTAGACAAATTTAGATTTTATGGTTATGGTATTTCTATTTTTAATAAGTTACTTCAGGACAGGAAGCTGTAACACTGCACGCCCTCTGGTCGTATGTGGTTGACTTTCAGCTGGTGGCGGGAGTTGTCCTTTTATTAACACCTAAGCTGGCTGAGCGGTGGAGCAGCTGCAGCACAGCATTTGTCTTGTAGTGTTATGCAGTCTTACCAAGTTTCTGAGGAACGGCACGGTTACCAGGCGGCCACAATATCTCACACCGGACAGTCGAGAGGAACTTCCCAGAAGATCAAATCTATTCAAAAGACAAACAGAAAAAGGGTGTAGGTGTGGGTGCGTTGTGGATGCACAAACTTTCCTTTTTGCTAAAGCATATAGTTAGGGCTGGACCAGGTGACCCTGAATCCTCCCTTAGTTGTGCTGCAATAGACGTAGGCTGCCGGGGATTCCCATGATACATTGAGTTTTTCCTTTCCAGTCACCTTTCTCACTCACTATGTGTTAATAGACCTCTCTGCATCGAATCATATCTGTTATTAATCTCTGTCTCTCTTCCACAGCATGTCTTTATCCTGTTTTCCTTCTCTCACCCCAACCGGTCGCAGCAGATGGCCCCGCCCCTCCCTGAGCCTGGTTCTGCTGGAGGTTTCTTCCTGTTAAAAGGGAGTTTTTCCTTCCCACTGTCGCCAAAGTGCTTGCTCATAGGGGGTCATATGATTGTTGGGTTTTTCTCTGTATGTATTATTGTGCGATCTACTGTACAATATGAAGCGCCTTGAGGCGACTTCTGTTGTGATTTGGCGCTATATAAATAAAATTGAATTGAATTGAATTGAATTATCATGTCAAAAAACACTTGCTTGACGGTCAAAACTAGAGGAGAAGTCAAATCAAGGATAAAACAAGAAGCGCACACCTCTACAGAGGCAACTCACACTCTGGGGAGCATTTACTTTTAAGGAAATAATGCTGTATTTAGTACATATTCATTTTGTTTCGCCTTTCTGTTTAAACGTGCGTTAAGAAGTTTGCAGATAAGAGCGACGTAACAGATGTTTACTTTGATTACACAAACATTACGTAGAAGAGGAGTAGATATTGATTTAGTAAATAAGTGGACATGAATAACTTGAGCTTAATATGTAACATTATAATACGGTATATGTCTGACTGGCTGGCAACACTCTCTTTGAAGGTGTAACAAATTTGGGGATCAGCTTAAAATTAAAGCAGATGTGAAATGTAAAAGTGAGGTCAAATGTGATATTTATTATTCCCATGTTCTCGTAAGACCCCGCTATTAATTTTTGTCCTCTGTCGGGGGATATGAGTCTGAGACCGCTACACCAAGCACCTTTTATGCAACCTATATGACATCCTGGGCTTCCATATGTTATGGCCACAAGCAAGGTTAAGTGATACTTCCATTGCTTAGACTCAAATTTCTTCAATTTGAGGGTCATAACTTTAGTAAGAATTCAGAAATGCACAGTAGTTTTACCCCATCCAAAGTAAAACTTGTATTCAGTGTCCTTTGTAGTGGATAGCAGGACTTACTAGCTAACATTTTTAACCATGAGGAAGCAGAGGGCAGGATGAGGCAGAAAGGATTTTACTCACAACTGTGGACGGGGAGTCAGTCTGTCAGAGAAGAAGGTGGAGGAGGGCCAGACGTCAGAGCAGGAAGGTGAGGGCTCAGTCGACATATTAGCTTTTGAGGAGTCTAAGCTGGCACCTACTGTCTGTAATAACAGGAACTGTTTAATGTAGGGCTCTGAAGTTTTTTGGGGAAATACACACCAGCTAAAAGTTTGATTTCACCTTTTATCCTGTGGATTTATGAATTTATTAATAGCTATGCTAAAAGTGCATGAAACTGTAGGTCTCCTGTCTTTATCAGTTCAATTTCAATCATACTGAAATTGGGTTGCAAATATTTTGAAAACAGGACATGACTACCCACAACCGCCACAAAGGACGTCCTCTCATTACATCAAACAGAAAATAGGCAACCAGGTTTTAGAAAAAATAAAGTCAGGGCTCACAAACAAGGAAGTGGTGCTCATCACTGAAGTGAAAGTAGCATTAATACCATACTGAGTAGATTTTTCTTTTAAATGAAACATGTAAACAGGACAATGCTGCAGTATTTAAAGTGAAAACACTCTTCAGCAGATCTGTGATGATCTAGGATCCGAATTCACCGGTTCCTAGTTATAGCCAATTTAATCAGTTGATGCAGATTCTTCAAAATTAGGCAGTCAAAATAACAAGTGGTCTTCATGCCTCTGATGAGGGGGAAAAGAATAAAGTCCTGTGGAAAGTGAGCACTCTCTCAAACAGGATGAAACAAGGCTGCTATGGAAAGATGATTCCCTTCTCAGGCCGGTGTCCTGTGAGGCATTTAGACACCAGATCCCACAAGTTCAGAGCCATAGCTTATACAATATTTCTATTTTCTACAAAATGGACTTTGATTGTCGTCATTTTTGCCTTGTCTCAGGCTCCTTAAAAGGTGGTATATCCTCTATACGAGCTTTTATCTTCTGGCTTTAATGTCTGGCCCTCCTCCAACCCATCACCTGAGAGCTTTAAGTTTGAGTCCACTTCCACGGTCATGTGCAAAATATTTCTCTGCCCCACTCAGCCATTCTGTGATCAAACAAGACCTGATGTCCATGTCGAGGGACAGAAGATATAAAAGAAATAACTGCAACATGTCACTTTAAAACACAAATTTAGAGACATTAGCTAAAAAAAAATCTAAACATTTTTCTTCTGGGTATGCCAGCGTCATTTCTTAAATGTTTAAAGACATTTTATGAAAGTTTGACTTTATTTGACCCTGAAGAAGAGGTCAGAGGTCCAAAGTAACGTGATATTAAAAATCCACATATCCATATCATTGCCTGTATGCCCATATGGTGCCAATAGAAAGAATAGCAGTAAAAACATATAGCATTATTATCTCTTTACCGATCAATCATTCTTCATATTTTTAATTTTTTCCCAGTAATTTAAGTTGACTATGCACACGACTTTTTGTCATTTTTCAACCAATAAATTAATAATTAAGTTGACCTTGAAGCCATTGATGGATTTAAGCCAAATTTGAATGGTGTCATGGTCGTTGACAGAGTGTTTTGTGTTATTTATAGTCACTGATTTCATTATTTATGATTTCTAGCCTCTTGGTTTCTGCTTCTGTGCGCCTCCTATGCTCCATGTCTCACGTCCCCTGTCTCCTCAGTCAGTGTCATGTCTGTGTCTTTGGGATTCCTGGTTCTTAGGTTTTGTCCCTTTGCCTTCCATGTTTAGTGTGTCGCATCTCTAGTGTAGGGTTTGCTCTGTCTATGTTTAGTCATCTGTCTTCCCTGTCAGCCGTGTCTCCTGGTTAGGTCTGCGTCGCCGTGCTTGTCCTTTGTTTCCTGTTTTACTTTCACAGTGGGGGAGCCTATCCCAGATGCCACAGAGCAAGAAGCGGGGTACACCCTGGACACACCTCTAGTCTGTCACAGGACTCTTTAAGTGATTTTGCTTAAATAAATTTATCACAAAAAGACAATTTTTAGAAGATCAGCTTGATTTGAGTTCAGCTGATCGCAAAGATCACACCTACACATGCTGTTATTCCCTACTTACACTATCCAACCACTAGAAGGGGCATTCTTTCACACTCATTTTAGAGAAGATCCTTTACACAATCCCACTGACTAAGAACTGTGTACATATGTCAGGCTGAAAGTCTTAATCTACCTTCCAGTGTTGCACAGTAATCTAGATTTTCAGGGTAAATAGAGGAAGGAATTCACATTATGCACGAAAGTTCTGCTTTTGTTGTTGCTCAGTTCGATGGCAGTGTGTTGAAATGTTGCATTTTGTTGTAACTTGGATATGAACGCAGAAGAGCCGAACGTTTACCCCATATAGCAGAACAGTGAGTTCGCGTGCGAGTTTGGGATTTGTTAAGACAAACCCATGAGTCCTGAGTGTTTGAAGGCCTGCATTATACTCAGTGTACTATACGGGCGTTTCTGTAAACTGTATTCTAGGATTTCCAAAGGTGAAGGAATGTTTAGAGGGAACAAATGATCTAAATACCAACTTCTCGTCTGAATGAAGCCAGCGTTGTTGCTGTTGTTCTCATTTGTCTCCTTCAGGGACTCCACTGAAGTCTTGTTGGAGACAGTGGCCTCGTCATCAGTTTTGACTTCCACAGTGGACTCCACAGGTGCAGGAGGGCCAGCAACATCCGCTTTGGGCTTGTCCTCAGAGCTGTCTGGAGCTGGAGCAGGAGCTGGAGTTGCAGATGCAGTGCTGGGATCAGCAACAGATTTATCAGTCTCAGCTGTAAAGGACAATAAAAGCAGAAAGCACAGCTGTTTTTTTGTGGTTCTCAAGATAAGAAAAAAAAAACAGTGGTTAAAATAAATGGAAATTGAAACAATGTGGATAAGCAGAAACACACACACGGACTGAGTTTGAAAATACTGGAATGCCCCAGTATTTGTGTCATACCTTTTCGACAGTATGTTAAACTTTTGCAATAAGTTAATTGTGTGAAATTCTTGAAACATTTCTTCATTTTTTTCCTTTAAAGCTAGATGACGTTGCAGAACTGCTGTTTGAATTATTTAGGTGCCCCATAATCACAGCATTTCCACTTATACAGCCTGAAGTAGTTTGTCCTCGGGCAGGATATTTCTTGGGCAAAAGCATTCGAGGGGGCCACCATGTTGGTAATGAGGCGGCTGATTAGTGACCATTTCCTAATGAGCCACAGCCATGCAGCTGTTGGAGGCTGTGGGAAAGTAGGGCGGCCCCATTATTATCTGACCCAGTCTTAGGGAGAGGGAAAGGAGAGATTAAGGAAAGAGGAAGATGGCTGTTCTTCAAGACGTAATTGTGGAATGACTAAGCTGGCTGGTCAGTCATTGTTCGAGCCTAAACTATTCTTCACAGGTGGATTCCTGGCATGAATCAGCCTCTAACTACTATTTCGTTTGGGTTTTAAACATGAAGGCAATGAGCAACTCTTTGCTTTTTTTCAATTGCCACCAGGGGGCAACACATCTATTTGCAAACAATAGGTCTAACTTTCTCAGTACTTCTTCATCACCACTGTCAAAGCAAACATCACATCTGTAGTGCTCGTTCTTGACATGAACCATACTGCTGCTCGCTGATCATTACCTCTCTTCTTAACCCTAGCTTCAACAACTAGTTTCATGGTATGATTCTTCAGTTTTATCTTCTGTAGTGACGCAGCTCTGCACATCCATTCTCCATTCCTCAGGCATGCTCTCACCCTCCAGAACTGTGTTAAATGTCCTGGTTGAAAATTTCACTTCCCTCCTCCTATCTTCATACCCTCCATCTGGACCAGTTGCCTTTTCCAATCCTCTGCACTTCCTGAGTCACTTTCCTCCATCCTTCGTCCTTTTTCTCTCATTTTCTTTAATTAGCAGCTCCTCAAAGTACTCTTTCTCAACATACTGTCTTCACTTTTTATAAGAGTTTAATCTCTATCCCTAACCATCGTATTCTGCTGCACATCCTTTTCAGTTTGAGCTCTGCCTAGCCGATCTTTTCAAGCCTTTTTCGCATTTCTGTTCAGCCCCACATACAGCTCCACAAACAGCTCACGCCTTAAGAGTAAAATAAAGTATAAAGTGAGGGGTACCTTGTAATTGAAAAAGCTGTACATGTACAGTATCCTGTTTCTTAATCAGATCCACTCATTACTAGAGTTGTCTGATAAAAAAACAATTTAAATCTCATAGTTTTTTCGTATTTGTGGAAAGCTGTCAGTCTACTGTTTACCTCAGTTGCCAACGTTGGGTGAGAAACTTTATTCACTCTGGAAAAGGACTTTAAAACTATGTGAAAGGAGTGCAATGTGAATCAGAGAAGCTCACATTTGACCATGACAGCCATACTGAGTTGAGTTGTTGCTGGGGATATTCTGAGCTGTTGGTAAGTGCTACCACTTTAGCTACTATTAGCCTCTGTTAGCTGTTGTTAGCTTATGTTAGCTGCTGTTTGCCAGCATTAGTGAAACCTTCTTTGAAGTGGATCTAAAATTGCTGGACTCCACCACTAATTAAATAAACTTTCATACAACGTGAGTATGTAATCAAACTGTTTATCAGAGGAAAGGTGAGATTTTTAGGACACTCAAGCCTAATATTAACTGACATAATGTTAGCCTATAGCCAGCTGGTGTTTTTGTATAGCCAACTTGTCAGCTGTCTGGAGACAGCAGGATTACATGTCTAATCTACTGAGAATAAGTAGTTGCAATAATATCAGTAATTAATTAGCATTTGTGTTAGAGCCCTGACTTCAGTTCAGTAGATGAGATTTTAGGTGAGGAGGAAAAGGATCAAAAGACCCCGTCTTTAATGATAAACCATAGTTATCATGCTTAATATCTTGCGTTTAAAGTTGGAGGCACAAATTACTACATATGTGGCTGGTTTTTAGCCACAAATGTAAAACGCCATTAGTCAGAAGCGAGGAGTCATTCCTGGCCACTGAATTCAAATATGGTGGGGCAGCTTCCACAAACCACAAACCCACTGCTATGTATTTTTAATAGATTTATTATAAGTTTATGAGAATGCATCTGTTTGTTGGAAGATGTAATAACACAGTGAAGTGTGAAATGTGAAATTTGACCAGATTCCATTTGGTATTGTAGTTATGTAACAAAGTTACACCGGACATTTACGTAGGATTTTGGGCATAAATATTTCTTTGAGTGCAGCAAAAGCAGCAGGTTGTGTTTCCATTCAAGCACAGTATTGACTTAGTCACAGTACAGTACAGTCACTACTTATATATTTACATAAAAAAAGGAAAAAAATGTGCTTCTCAAGTTAACACATATAGTCTGATCCTAAATGCTAAAAAATAGAAGCGCATGTATTCAATTTTTTAGTGGGATGGCTGAAAAAAGCACCTCAAACACTTCCTGTAGATATACCAAACTATTATACCCACATTTGAGCAAATTATTGTGCATTTCTAGACTGATGGCAGTTTTTTTGCATGCTGCCTTTTAGGGCTGTGCAGAGTAACTTGCCATCAAACTGACCTTTGATTGGTTCATTGGCCAGGACAGCTGCTTTCCTTGCTTTTGCTGTCAATTGTGAGTAAATCCTGCCTGCTTTGATTCCATGCTTAAAAACACCAACAACACATTAGTAACTATTGCTTATTTCTGGCTTTCTGTGTGAGCGTTTTTTGATCTGTATATTTGAGATGTATCCACGGTTAAAACACAGTTTTCTGTTTAAAAACTTCCCGCTGTACAGAGAAAAAAGGGAAGTATTGACAGATAATGCTGCCAACTCACAGGCCAGAGGAGTACTCGGTCCTGATCAAAGATCATAATGGGTGATAACAGTCAGCTTTTGTGTCAGTAGTTAAATCTTTCTATATAAAATAGCTGTCCAGCAATTTTGATCCTGAAGAAAAATATTAAACCCAACCAAAATAAACTGTAACAAATGCACCGTTTGAATCAGTATGTAATGCTGCTGGGAGTGCAAAGCTGTCTCAGTGGTCAGCAAGACAAGACAAGTGAAAAGTCTCTAAAAAACGTCAGCCCATACTGCTTTTGCACGACACACAGTTTGCAAAAGTCACAACAATGTGCTTATCTCAATGTGTGGCTTTAAGATGCCTGTCATTGTGAGGCATAGTCATCATTTTCTGCTACTCAGGGTCTGTGCTAGGTCTGTGTCTGTGCACCGCTCTGCACAAGATTATACACTGCTCTATCTGACATGCAAGAAAATAGGCTGTTCTTGAGCTACACCTCATTTGTTTAAATTTTGCTTTTAAGAGGTCTTTTTTTGCTATATTTCCATTTATGATTGTGGATTTTTCATTAATGCTGCACCTTTTTCCAGTAAAATACAAAAGAAGCAACGACGGGCACAAGAGTTTTTACACAGTACTGTGTTGTAAACTACCTATATGGAAATGACATGTGGTTAGCGGGCTTCAATTTCCAAACCCTGAAAAGGACATATATGCTTGTTTCCTCTCACACCGAATTCAACTATTGCCCCCCCAACTTTTCCTTCTTCAATTTTAAAATGATTTTTTCAAGCCCTAAAACAGTAGATATAAAAAAAAGTAAACAAACAATGAAACTAACTTGATGCCTCTTTTGCCCTCAAAACCAACAATATGAGTTCCCCAAATGTCTGCAAGTGAATGTACATTTCTAGTAGGTGCTACAGATTCTTGTCACTGAGATCCGACAACATTAGTGTCAAACGCAGCTGCGAAAATTTCATTTTTACTGTCACACAAGAGGGGGAAACAAATGAAAAGCAGACACTTTTCACAGCAACTGGGAGCTTCGTCAATCACAAGACATTGTTGGTGAAGGCAGAGAGACACGCCACAATGTCACACAAGGAGAATACTAGAATCGGACAATCTTTATTCATTTACAAGGAAATAAAATATTAAAGCGACAACATGTTAATGAGCAAGTGCATGACAAAAAGGGAACAATGTTGTAAATAAAAGTCACAGAAGAGCAAAAGCTTATCTCCATGATTCGCTGCACAAAGGCTTAGGAATACAGCTTTCCACAACCTCAGGATTTATTTATTAGCTCTTGCATCCGCTTGGGTATCAGCTGCTGTAATGGGAAACTAACCATACTCCTTGTTTCTTAACTTAGCTCCCATTTCCATCAAGTGGTGGGCTAAAGTACTGCAGGGCATCTGTTGTGGGAGTTTTTGTTTTAAACTAGAAAAGTTTGTTAGAAGTGCACACACACATTTCAAAATACTGGAGAACTGTATGAGTCAGACTGATGTGTATTGCATCAGATTTTCCTTCTAAACAAACTGACTTCATTTCATGTTTTAAGTTTCATGTTAACCGTTAAGTCAACGTCTGAGTCATGTACACATAAAGATTTCACTATTTCAATATTTACAGCATCGATGGGTGTTGCTACGGTAACGCGTGAGGAACGGTGTCACGAACAGGACTTCCTTTTTGTTCTCTTAACACATCATAAGAAAGAGGAAGTGGCAAACAAATATCCTTCACCGTTAGTCACTCACACCATTTTTAATCCACCTAACACATGCTGTTTATCTGAGTTTCACACACGCGGAAAGCAAAAAGGGTTCTTTTTTTTTTCACAGCATTTTTTTTTTTTTAACACGCCATAGCAGGAAAGGCGCTGGTGTGAAAAATCCAAAGTGAATTATTGGTACAATATCAGAAAACCGTTGTTGAAGTTATTAGTAAAATCTGGGTTTCCTATTGTGACAAATCAAATATTGTGAAAAAGATTCATACAGGTTTGTTCTTACCTTTCTGCTCCTCCTGTGCTTCGGGTTTAGCTTCATCTGAGGCTTCTGGCTTTGCGTCCGGTTCTTCTGGCTCTTTCGCAGTAGTTTCTGTACTTTCAAAGGTTTTCAGACCTGAAAAATATTCAGACAGGAAACATATTTAATTATTCAGACGGAGGAACCTGGTTCAAAAAACAGAACAATTTTATATTTAAGGCGATACACTGTCTCCAGCCAATAACTGACCATTTTGAGGTGCGGTATCAACAGGCTCCACGGTGCTGAGAGGGATGTTGACTTCATCTTGTCTGGAGGAAAAATCGACCGAGTAGCGCTGAGGAGATCCAGAACACAGGGGGACGCATTAGTGCCTTTATTTAAATCTTTTTCTTTACATGCAACACAGATCCCTGGCTTAAACTGAGCAACAAAAGCTGCAGTTATATGACCATGATACCACACATTTTGAAAAAATCTTTGGACCAAACAAGGATATCAGTTCCCCGCACACTCCCAGTCTTTATGAATAAATCGCTGTCTGTAGCTACATGTTTGTCAAAGCATTCTTTGTTGGGTATCGAATGTAGAGCTTCTTTACTTACTCTTCTTCTTTTCTGCGTCACGTAACAGGCAATTAAAAATACCACAACCACGAGGATGAGAATGATTAGAATGATGATACCTGAAGGAGGAAATATAATTCATGTTTAGAATGAAGCACATCTGCCAACACTGTGACTATGCAGTGTGACCCACAGACCTCCAAGTAAAGACCTACACTCGCAGGCCACTTCATTAGTTACACTATGCAATCAGTGATGCCTTAATTCTCTGAGGCGTAGATTCAACAAGGTGCTGAGAATATTCCTCAGAAGTTTCTGGTCCATTCTGACATTCATACAAAGCAGGATGGATCCATGATTTCACAGCATATTACTGACCATACCATCAGAACGCCACAGATCAGGTAGCATTTTTCAAATTCAGTTTTCCAGTTTTGTTGAGTTGTGCAAACTCTAACTTCACTTTCCTGTTCTTACACAACAGGAGTGGCACCTGATGGGGCCTCCTGCTGCCGTTGCCCCTCTGCTTCAAGGTTTAATGTGTTGTGCATTCAGAGACGCTCTTCTGCACACCTTGTATCGAGTACAAACTGATAATTTGAGTTGCTTTTCCCTGCAGTCTATCTATTGTCCTCTAACGTCTGGCATCAACAAGACATTTCTCCCAGAGAACTGCCACTCACTAGATATTTTCTGTTTTTCAGATCGTTCTGTGTAAACCCTAGAGATGGTCGTGTGGGGAAAATCCCACCAGATCAGCAGTTGTCCCACATACTCAGTCCTGCCCCAACAATCACGTGACATTTAAAGTCACTTAAATAAACCTTTCTTTCCCATTCTGACGCTCTCTTGTTCATGTGCACATGCCTAAATGCATTGAGTTGCTGTCATGTGATTGGCTGAGCAGATATTTGCATCGATGAGCAGAAGAACAGGTGGACTTAATGAAGTGGCATGTGACTGGAGATTTACACACTAGAATTGACAGAAAAGTTCTAGCCTCTGTGATGCACAGACATGCTGACATACGTTTAACTCACCAGTTTTGTCAGTGCTGGCTGTCTTTGTACTGGACGTGGGACCTGTGAGATATACAAGACGCTTGTATGAAATAAAAAACCTGCCAGTGAGTTGACAATAAATGTTAGCCTATCCATAATACAATTGAAAAACACCCACAGCTGACATTAAGGATATTCATATTCATTTTCACTTGTGTTTCAAGCATTTTCAAGCAACTCTTTCCTCTAGCTCAGGGAAACTCATTTAAGATCAAAGGCCACAAAGATGTCCAGTGGACCAAATTCGAGTCTTTGCTAGACCAGTTCTGGCCCCTGGACCTTATGTTTGCCTCCCTCACTCTTGTTTTATTCCTGCAGAAAATATCTGGATGTTTAGCTGCAAAACGTGCCTCTATGCAAGCGCGCCAGGGTTTATCTGAGGTTTTCCACTAAAAACGGTTGCATGACGAGGCTGTGAGCTAATCCTGTCGAAATGAGGAGAACTGCAAAATCGTGCGATCCTTTTCAATTGGATTGTTGCAACAACTGTTTCATCTGTTTGATCTGCAGATGAAGGCTTTATTACAATCAACACAGTTATTGGCGTGCAGAGAGCTATGAATAATCATGCTGATTTTGGTAATGTAAGAAATCAGTCCCAGCTTACTCTTCGGGGATGTGCCTTTTGTGGTTGGAGATGTCTCAGAACCACCCGGTGCAGGTGTGGTTGGAGGCTTTGTGGTTTCAGTGACAGTCTGACTGTTGGGCTTTGCTGTACTTGTAGTAGTGACACTTATTGGGCTGTTTCCTACAACAAAACAAACAAAACATTTTTTTTATGTTAAGAAAAAGAAGAAACTGTGAAGTTTGGACTATTTACAAGGGTTAAAATCTCTGACAGAACTGCTTTACAGTATAGGCTTTACTGTAAAAGGAGTTCAGATAATAGCTCTCACCAGAAGGCTCACCTGTTGGAGATTCAGTGCTGACGTTCATTTCGGTATTTGAGTCACTTGTATTGATGGTAGTTGTGACACTGATGGTCGTGCTCATTGTGCTGCTGTTGGTGATGAAGGTAGTACGATTTGACTTGCTCTCAGGTGTTTGGGTACGATTTGACTCGCTCTCAGGTGTTGTTTGGGTATGATTTGACTTGCTCTCAGGTGTTGTTTGGACTGCTATGATGGTCCCCACAACCAAACCTGCACAAAAAAATAAATATAATGTTCTAATAGGTCAAAACTATATATCAAACTTGATCACCTTATCATTAAATTCAGTTTCAGCATACCTTTCTATGCATTTCCTTTTCTCTTTCTCTAGCTCCTTTTACCCAACAAGCATTAGACCCATTGTTTCAGAGTGCCTTATCATTTAACACAGTATGAAACTCACAGGTAGTACAATACACACCTATAAAACGTCCACTTTCAGCTCATAATCTTTAAAAAGTACAACATATATATATATATATAGTATATAGCAAGAAAAATAACTTTAATACAATGCATTAACAACTCGGGAAATTTTTCCCCAGATATTACAAAAACTTTCATTTCTACACATTTCTACAGCCATATGTGAAATCGTGCACAAAAGCACTACAGCAGGATATAAGACATAGTTCCCATTATATAAAACACGCGCAGCCTCATTGACCTGTATCTTCCTGTGTGTTAAGGCAGCATGCCTGTGGACGTTTTTGTGCACACAGTGGTTTAATTGCAACGTACAACACTCTCACATTTATGCAAAAACAATGTTCTGTCAGATTATGTGATTATATTAAATTCACATTGTAAAAATTACGATCTGAACCCAGATGGAAGAATTTCTATTGAGGGACACACCCTTCTCATCCACTCACACACACAAATATACATATATATATAATATAAACAGTCTCACCCAGCATAAAGAAGAAACTTGATGGCATTGTAAGTTTGTTGGATGGCAGCAGCAGCTGGAAAAGCCAAACAGAGATAAATATAAAATATCCGTATTTATATGCCTCCTGTCTAAAGGTGGTGCTTTCATGTGCAGCCGTTCTTCCTTAATGCTTCAGAGCATTGCATGTCTGTACAGAAAAAAGAGGATCAACCACAACTCTGACCACATTACTTGAGATAGCGGTGTTGCTCAAACGCAGTAAACGAGAAGGAACATTGTTGCTCTGTTGCTTCAGAGGCGACTCTCTTTGCAGACCTGCTGCGACAAAACTCTGTTCCCCATATATCTAAAGCTGTGAACAACACAGCAGAGTGACACCTGTTGCCGACTGTAAGCGAATATCTCACTTCAGATTCACCACCTGTGAACTTTTGTTTCGGTGTATTTTCTCCAAGCAGTTAACACCTGTATGTGTTATTCTGGGGAAACTGTGTGTTTCTAAATATAATCCTTTGCACCATTTGTCCATTATTGTCACTTCTGGCTTATGCTCACTAGATGTCACTGTGACTAAGGGGATAATGCAGGAAAAAGGTGCATCTTTTCTTGCTGATGGAAGCTTAATGATGTAGTAAAAGAGAAATATGAAACAAAAAAGGCCATACAAGATGCATGAATCAAAAAAAAAAAGTTAGGTTGTTCCTGCAGTTTGTCAAGGGGGTAAAGGCATGTTTGTGGTAATAGGAGAGTCCAGTGGTGTGGTCTGACAGTGATGTTTTTGATGATAGTGAGAGTGGAAGATTGGGTTATTTGCTCATTAAGAAAGATGAAAGATTGATTTTGCACTTTAACATTGTCTTATATTAATGTGTTCGAGGTTTTCTGCTGGTGACTTAAAACTTAACGTTTGAATCTTCTCGAGCCTCGATCTCCACGAGCTCCAGGAAGCTCGTGACTGTATTTGTTGCCATTCGTCAAACAACCAGATGACAACCCATACCATCACTGAAAGCAATCTTTTCTTTCTGTAATGCCGCCATGTTTTTGGTTGCTTCTGAATGTGTGCGCCATTGTGCAAGCGCGTGAGCCTGACTTGCCTTGTGTTGCGAAGGCGTATGTGTGCTCAGCCTTGTGGGTTCATTTATTACTGTTTATTTCCCCCCATGCCAGCGGTAATCAGCAGCAGGATTAGCGTTAACTGCCACCCAGTCACTGGCAGGCTCCACGTGGGCCGCTGCGCCCCCCTCCCCCTCCCGTCGACCAGGTCTCTTCTGGACCCACTAATCCTGCAGAAAAACCCATGTCTGGCTTCCTCTCTGGGCCACCTATCGCCACATCACAGAGCCCAGGCAACAGCATCAGGCCCGGCCTAGTGGATGAGCTAATCGCAGAGAGGAGAGGAGGAGAGGAGAGGGTGTGTTTCTGTGCATGTGTGTGCGAGAGACACGGAGAGGGGAGAGAGCTGGACCACCCACCCAGAGGATTCAGAGGCACAGGATTCACAGCCCATTCTGTTGACCTGCCACACCGCCCCAGCTCTGGGCAAGGCCCTCCCCAATTGTTCCGCCTGCTAACATGAGGACGGGGGTTAGAGGAGGGGGGGCGGTGGATGAGCAGTAAACAGTGGGCTGAGCTTCTCTCCTTCAGCGCACAAAGGGGCTGAATTGTGTCGGACTGGAGCACTTTTTAGAGTGGCCCTGCCATGGGGCCTGAATGAAACATCTGTGGAGGCTGAGCCCGAGGGAGAAAATGCTATTTTGCTGTTCAACCACACTGACAACCTGTTTTCTCTTTCTTGCCCCCCCTCCCTCCAACACACACACACACACACATGCACACACCACCACCACCTCCCCTCACTGTTATTTCTCCCTTGGCCTTGTAAAACTATTCATACTGTATACTCGCATTTGCCAAGCAAGTAACAGAGAAGTAACAGTACACGAGAGAGAGAGCGTGAGCGGTGGCCCGAAGGTTTGGTTGGACATGAAGTCAGTTCGGGCAAAGAAGAGTTTTCTTTTTTTTTTTTCCTGCAGTTTTCTTATATGTTTTTGAAGCAGCACGTGATGTCTTTATTTTACTTAAAAAAACCCAACAACATAAAAAAACATGACAGTAGCTTCTGTCTGCGTGGCCAAGTGTATGAATGGAGGTTCTCGATCTAATATTACACTGTCTTTACCTTGTAATACACTTGAGGTGACTGTTGTTGTACAATATAGATATTAAAAAAGGCAACTTAAAGAATTTCCTCTCATAAATATGGTGACTACAGTAACGCATGGAGGATATTTGCTCTCCTCAGAGAATGCTGCAAGTACATCCATCCATCACCATCACCTCTGCAAGCCCTCCTCCCCTGAGAGGGACCCCTCCACCCCCCACCCGCCTCCCCTGACACACACACTCTCTGCTTGGGTTCCCCACAGTCCAGCTCCACCATGTGAAGCTCAAAGAGAGAGACCACTGAGACATTTCAGTTTAATTGAAGGGGAAACAAAGATCCCCGCTTATTTCCTGGTCACCCATTTTCTTTAATCAATTTCCTCTCTTTGGTCCTATATCATCTGTAATTACTTTCCCTTTCCCGCCCCTTGTGGGTTCCTCTTGCAGCAAAAGGTCTACACACACACACACACACACACACACACACAAACACACACACAGACACACACACTTATTGCTAACCCCCTACCGTAAGCAGGCAATACCTTCAGCATCAATACTCGTTTCCCCCCTTTGGCTGCATCAGCCTGAACAATGAAGAAGGCCCACTGGCTCCAGAACCCCACTAAGCAACCCCTGACCCTGCCCACCTACTCTACTAAACGACAACACACACACACACACTGAGGTTCATGTGGCATGTACTCTCATACTGAAGTCGCAGACATTGTCTCACACACACACAACTCACACGAGCCTGAAGTGAATGGAGTGAGGGAGAGGGCGAGGGGGGTGGGGGTAGGTTTGGGAGGGGTTAGGCCCACTTTAAATACCAGCTCAGCTTGTAATCACTGCAGTTTGAACTTAGAAGACTTCTTATGCTAAGAGGTCAAGAAGCCAGAACACTCATTCGCTCCTTTCTTTCTTCCCTGCTGCCCTCTGTCAGTCATCTCACTCAAAGGGTCTCGCTGAGCCGTTTAACCGGTTACATACAGTTACACCAGCGCCGATACCCTCAGGAAACCTTCGACATGGCGTCTTCAACAAGAGCACACGAGACGTGAGACAAATTCATCGTGGCAAAAGCTCGGCTACCTCCTGAGCTCGAGCACCACAAAGTGAATCTTCTGCCAAATGGAAATTTTCAGGGAGCACTGAGCTCCGTTTGTGAAGAGTTACCAGAGGAATTCGTTAAATTTAAGACATCCACGCCAACGGGGAATATGAAGACAATGCCTGTAAATGTATCCATCTAGTGTTGCAACAGCTGCTTACCTCGGGACATTTTGTTTACATCTGGTAGAGGGTGGATAAAAATGCCCTCCAAATTATACACCTTTATTGGACTTCACGTTTCCCAAATATGACCACCCAGAGAACATAGCCCATACCACCCACACACTATTGGGTGGATTTATCACTCAGCTGATGAATGAAAGCGGCTTACAGTATTGGCATTGTTACCTTGTTTGATGGGGAAGTGAAACATCAGAAACACCTATATAAATAGGCATTAGGCATTTGAAAGGAAAAGGTGTTGTCTGCCAGCAACAATTGCAGTGTAACTGCCAAAAAAGGTTCTAGTGCAATATTGTAATAAAGAAAAAAGAGCTGAGGTGGAAATGTTAGTGTGTGGTACAGGGAGGTCTAATACAGGCTTCCAGTTAGTAAGCAGCATCATAGGATTATACAGATAAGGGCTAAACGGTGCCAGCCAGAGGATATGAATGCCACCGCGGCTGATTAATATTTTCACACTGTGTGTGTGTGTGTGTGTTTTAAATAAGTATAAGAGCTTGTGAGGTGCTAACAGAATAAAGACTTTAAATCAAATCTTTCCTTCACTCTGCCATTCTCTTTCCTCTCCAAAAGTTAACCCTTTATCAGTGAATGGTGGCAGAAACAAACCATACCTGATTTGCTTTGGCAAAACGGATGTCAGATACGCAAGCTGGCATGGTTAGTTCAGGTAACTATTGGACCCCTCATTGTTGGGTTTTTCTCTCTATTATTGTAGATTCTATTCTATTCTATTCTATTGTATATATTATTCTATTCTATTTTATTCTATTGTATATAGTATTTTATTTTATTTTATTGTATTTTATTGCATTCCAGTGTTTTCTAATTTCTGCTACATAACTTTGCACTTTTGCTGTAACAAAACAAATTTCCCACCTGTGGGACTAATAAAGGCCATCTTATCTTATCTTATCTTTTGCATTTAAAACTGCCTTAAATCTCGGAGGCACAGCTTCAACAAGGTGCTGGAAACATTCCTCAGAGATTTTGCTTCAAGGTTTGACGTGTTGTGCCTTCAGAGACACTCCTCTGCATGCTTTGGTGGTGATGAGTGGCTATTTGAGTTACTGTTGCCTTCTTATCGGCTCGAAGCAGTCTGGCCATTCTCCCCTGACCTCTGACATCAGTAAGGCATTTCCGCCCCAGAGAATTGCCACTCGCTGGATAGTTTCTCTTTTTTGGACCATTGTGTATAAAACCTTGAGATGGTTTTGTGGGGAAAATCTCAGCAGATCAGCAGTTTCTAGACCAGCTCATCAAGTGCCAACAACCATGTCATGTTCAGCGCCACTTAAATCACCTTTCTTCCTCATTTTGATGCTCGGTTTGAACTTCAGCAGGTCAGCTTGACCATGTCTGCGTACCTAAATGCAATGAGGTGCTGCCACGTGATTGGATATTGGATTGGATATTTGTGTTAAAGTGCAGTGGAACAGGTGTGCTTAATTCAATGATTGTAAATGAAAAACCCAGAGCACTAAAAGAAAATTTGAGTTGCTCATTAGACATTAGTCATGTGATGTCAGACACACAGCAGGAGGAGGACTTGTAATAATAAACTTATACACACTGAACATGTGATGGTAGGTGTGATGACTTCTTCTTCCCAGGTTATATAGACTCCAGAGATTCTTTGATTTGGCACTTTTAATTAATGCAACTGAAGAATTTCTTGTCAACCTTGGCAACAGCTGGTGACATTTGTCTTTTTAACCATGTGGCAGGCATGTGGCCTTTACCGATGACTGTTTATCTTGAGGAAGGACACACATCTGCTGCCCGCCGAACAGCGCTCTTGCAGAGAATAGGAGCAGAGATGTGCTGCTGTGTCAGAAACACATTCAGATATGATCGTCTCCCTCCATTAGCTACACAGTTATCCCTCCTTACTGTGAATCCATTCAAGCTACAGATGTTGCACTACCCTTAACCTCTGACATCTGAAATATGTCAGAATAATTTATTCAGCTTACGTGTGGCCTGAGAGGTCAATAAAATGTTAATATTCTCGAAAATATGTTTTCCTGCAGAGCCTAAGCCTGATTGCCTAATCGTGCATGTTAGTTGTGTAGATCTGTTCCCCGCTTGTGCCCCATCATTTACTCCTCTGTCATCTTTCTCTCAGACTTTCCTAGAGAGGCCCCTTCTACTCATGTTGAAAAAGTGCTGTTTATGAATATTAATTGCTTCATGCATCATTTTTTTCTTACTCACCCACTGACTCACGTAAGGATATCTTATGTACTGCATATGTAGATAAATGGTCTTCTGATTTATGCATTTTTGACTGCATTTCTTTCCTTTTCTTTTGGTCTTGTTTACTTGTTTGTGCATACGTGCATTTGCACACTTGCACAATTGCAGGACGCGTGATCTGTTGATGGGTCTCTGTGAGTTTGTTGAGCCATTGTGATAAGGAGGTTTAATTTGCGTCTTGTTGGTGTGATGATCGAAAGATTGAGGCCGTGTTGTGTGTCTCAGACACCTTGGTGAGAGTTTGAACAAACCACCACTGATACACACGTACAAACACACGTGACGCACTTCTGATGTTGGCCTTCATGTGCGAGATTAAAGAAAGACAACAGCTGAAGGACCAGGGCCCATTTCTGGACTGTTTTCCAAGAGTTTAATGTGCAAATGATAATGGTTCATCCAAACCGTGTGTGTGGTCAGGAGGCGACACACACACACATACAATGACGGGCCTGCCCACACACATACTCTACTCGTACAGACACGCAGCGCACATTGACTCTGTGATTGGAAGCCTTTGGTCTTCATCAGGTCAATCAGTGGAACCGTGAGACCTGGAGGCTGTGAGGCTGGATGTCCTTCTGTTTCCAGACTTCAGTGTGGCCTGTTCCAGTAACCCCTGAGCAAATACAGACCATAAGGATGTGTGTGTTTCTGTGTGTTGGTGTTAGCATGTGTGGGAAAGATAAAGAATCGCATTAGTAGTAGTAGTACAAGGAGGAGCTGGGAACAAGCTCTGTGTGGGGTACAAAATGAAAATGAGGGGGTATGACCTCATTTTCATTTACCGTAACACACATTACACATTATCCATCCAGGTCATTAGTGCAACCATCAGCTCTGAGGCCCCTGTAATGCTTAGGCTTTTAGGTACAAGACGTGTGGTACATGGGATCAGTAGCCTGGACTATTCTTCGGATAGACTTTGTTCATGGAAGATGTAAAGACATGTTCGCTGTTGCACTCACACTGAGGCTCCACCTGTGACTGTGTCATGTGCACGCATGTGTTTGTGTGTATATTATGTGCTTCACACAAATACACACACACTTTAGTGAAGCCCACCACAGAAGGTGAGCAGATGTGCTGCTGGCCACAAGCAGAGGCAGGTCTCGCATTCAGAAGTGATAGCTCGCATATGGCACACGGCAGCAATAGTAAAATCTGACATCATTCACATTCTGATATATACAACAGGAGAAGGGAGACAGACTGCAAACCTATTTAGTGCGAAAGGAATATTCATGAACGTTAAGAAAGCGCGCTCTCTGATAAGGAAAACGTATAATCACGGCGTTCCACTTCGCTGCAGGTTTGTGTGACAGCTGGTGATTGATTTTGTTTGTGTTGAGGCTTTTCTGAAAAATACATGTTTAGCCTGAATTCAGGACCCCATCAATTGGAAGACCACCATCTCCTTCCTCAACATGAAGATTAACACGTTTGTGTCCTACACACACACACACACACACACACACACACACACACACACACACACACACTTTTGAACAGCTTGGTGTCTGAATGTGTGTGAAATATTCAAAAACTCTCATTCTCGGCATGCACATGTTTTAATAATGTGCATGTCATGTTTGCACATTTAAGGACTTGTTCATATAAACAAAATAGCTCAAGTACTTCCTTTATGTTTAAATCACACTGGAGAAAAAACAGGAAAACAGAAACAGAAGAAATTTTCCACATTTGCAAGTAGTTGCGGTGACCAGCTGATTGCCTAGAGGAGCGTGCAACATCCTCAAACTCTGAGCTACCGCTCTCGATTGCAAGGCAACTGCTGGTCTCCAAACTATAGAAGTAAAGCCTGTTATCACTCTCAGACAGATTGGGGAAGATCTAATAATAATTTTCGTGTGATTCAGGTTGACAAGATGTTGCTATCAAGCTAAGTCAGCCTGCACCAATAAGCAAAACAAGTCTCTTTAGAATAGTGGACTCGACTCAATTTGCTGTATTCTGGTTATATACCGGTTGAGCACCAGGTTGATGAGCACCAGGTTGATGAGCACCAGGTTGATGAGCACCAGGTTGATGAGCACCTATGCCAAGTTGCAGTTAAATTGCCTTCCTGCAGAAACAACATCACTGTTTGTGTTTCCTTTACCAGATCTATGATGTTCTCGTTAGACTCGCTGGACACATATCACATGTCACTGTATGAATATTAAAAAACAGATTGCACGTAATTGTCAACTTAATCCCATTCATTTGCAAACTAATAGCAGACTCACTCTATTTTATTGCCATTTTATCGCCATCTTGATGCAAAATTGCTTTGAAGACAGCAGCTGATTGTGAGTGGGCACAGGCCTAATAACGAAATCGTGAGTTCACCGCACACAGTCCAAATACTCATGCTGGGGTCTCCAGCCACTGTTTTTCCAAGTGTGACTGTAGCATTTAAAGAGAATCTGAAGCTTCATTTGAATGAAGTCATGCTTTGAGTCAGGTGTTATCAAAATGCTATATCGGTAAAAGTTTTATTATGTTAGCCATCCTTGTTGTGTTATTCTGATATGTGCAGAGTACACTGGAAGCACTTTTTAGCTAACAGATATCTGAATGTGAGCATGCAGAGTCAAAAACTCTTGTACTATATTATTATTATATTACCTGTTCTCTGCACACCTTGGATAGCCAGTGGGTTTCCTATGGTATCACTAAAGTAACCCTTCCTGTTAACGTTTGCACCAAAAATCTTTTCAATTTATAAACCACAAAACACAAAGCAGTGGTGTTAGAATCAATCAAATAAGAGAATCAAATAAGATTAAGTCAAAGTTATTCTAACCTGTGTGCCCGCTTTTTCCTTTGTGCCACGTCCCCATTCATCTTTAAAAGGACTACATTTACCTCAAAGGTAATTGTGGAGACTATAATGTTGTTGTTGTAACAGGGAAACCTGGCTGCTAAAGGAAAAAAAAAAAAAAAAGCCTAGAGAATTTTACCAGAAAGAGACACTTTTTCAAAGCCTTTCCTTTGGAGTGGAAATAGTTTTTAAATGAAAACAAAGCTTGCGATGCAGCAACCGAGGACACACGGCACTGACTGCAGCTGAGGTTTGACGTTAATTTGAATAAAAAGAGGGAAGCCAGTGAAAGACAAGGACCACCTGATCTGTCAGCTCGTGGTTGCCAGAGTTGTTGGACAAATATCCACAAGTGGGACGCTGCCAAGAGTGCGAAAAGTAAGCAGAAGCGAGCGAGTGATGGCATCCACCAGTGTCCTGCTAGTGATGCGAGAGCTCAACAGCTTAACGTTCTGTTTAAATAAAGGTTGTTTTTTTAAAAAATTCTGATTAATTAGTTAAAAAAAAAAACTTTTCATGTTGTTGTTAGAGTCAGTTGGAAAGTTGTTTGCAGATTAAAACCACATTTGGTTAACAAAACACAGAAATTTTAGATTCATGCAGAAACTATTCATTCACACAGTTTAAACACAGATACATGTTCTTCAGTGTGCTGTTGCATAATAAGCTGAGATCCTTTTACACAAAGCAACAACATAAAAATATACTTGATGTGACTTTTCCTCTTTGTGATAGAAAGTTCATAAAAATATAAAGTGGTGCTTTTATGTATTTTTTTCATCTTGCGGGGAGCATTCAAAACCGGCAAAGTGATGCCATCTTTCCGAGCAGATACCTAACACCACCGGAGCGTGAGTTTTTTTCCCCCCTTATATTCCACCAACAAACAGCTCTGAGTGAATTCAGGCCAAATGGTCTCAAACATGATGAATGCAGGAAAAATACCCCTGGCTTCAGCTAAACTTGGGATTGCCCTGTTTCTTAAGAAAACCACAAATGTGGCAGATTAAAGCTATACCACACCAAGCCTGCCAATACCAACTAGCATCATCTGCCATTTAAAGCCTTCTAATCCATCATTAGCAGGAAGCCAGGCCTAACCTTGCCACAAGCTTTTCTGTGCGCTGGAGTGCAACCACGAAATCTGCTCTGACTCGCTGCTGCCAGGTTCAGTAAACTGTAATCTCTCGCATACGAGCGAACTGGAAATCGTCTCGCTTCCTTACAAAAGCGTGGCCCTCTCACTGCCTTGTGAAACTTGTTTATCTCGTTTTGAGTTCTTTCAGTTAAAATGATTTTTTATTGAAAGTCTCCCCGCTTGTTTATCGCCCTCGAAACTTCCTTTTGATCCGTTCCCAAAACAAGAGCCTGCAACGAGGGCGCGGTGTCAGCCTTACAGTAAATGACCGACCCAGTTTCCCTCATTCCATGACACACGGCGCAGCCAGTAATGACCTCGGGGAGGGTCGGGTTGGAAATGGGGGTGAAGTGGAAGCAGAGCAGAGTGTCCAGCAATGCATCACCGATGTCCTGTGTGCTTTCATCTCTTGCTGATAAGTGCCATACCTAATCAGGTTAAAGCAGCACATGCCGCAGAAGGAAAGGAAATTCCGGCCAAAACGGTAACGTATCTGTTCCGCTCTCATGCGTCGCATTCCTCCGGCTAATTAAGAGTATATATCTGACCCTGGAGAGAAAACGTCCACATTAGTCCGACCAGTCAGTCGGTGTGGTCCATCTGCACTCTCTCTTTCGCTCTCCTTGCCCCCCCACTCTTCCCTCTCCCTCTAATTTGGCACACAGATGACAAAAAACATAGGGGAGTTCTCAGTAGGTTTCTTTCTTTCTTCTGCGGCTCCCCTCCCTTTTTGTTCTCCAGTATTAGGCCCCATCATTACTGACAGGCTATCAGTTGTTCTCATACCAGATTATCTACTGCCAATGACCTCCGGGTCATGGCTCTGTGCTCTCTGCCACTTTCTCTCTTTGCGTTGGCTTTGTCTGGCCACAGATACACTTCAGCGAGTTTTAAGGCTTTGCTGACTCCAAATCAGAGATGCTGCTGATCATCACACGTCTCTGAGCTTCGCTGTTTGAATTAAATACAGGAATTTCAGTTAAACTTCAATGTGTTTATTAAATACAGAGGATATTAGACAGTCTCTTCTGGAAGGGGGAATTCCTGTTGTTGCACAAGGTTGCTCACATGGAAAGTGACAGCTGAGAGTGAAATAAAAATGCACGTTCTCAATGTAGACTTAATGCAGACACAGTTTCAGGTTGTCTTGATGTTACGTTCATAGATGGAGGAGTTTTTAGGAGATCTTTAAAAACTACATCAAAAATGACATCAGTCAGCTGGGTTAATTTTAGCTTAATTTTGTCCCTAATCCTGCACCATAAATGAGAAACTGATGACACTATGATGACTGTGACATAGCAGCAAAAAATGTGGATTCAATGCAGATGGGAGAAGATCGCCTTCAGCTTTGTAAGGCTGTGGCTACACTGAGCATGAAACATACGCAGAGCGTTCATGGAGCAGACACCTCGGCACTGCGTGTAAACTTTAGTCACTGATGCTGGCTGCTCAAATTGTGAGCGCAGCAGGTAACTGGATGAGTAGGTTTCCATATTTTTTCCCCCATATCTCTTAAAATTACAGGGATGCAGGAAATGACTGAAGCATCTGCATTTATTTTGCCGCTCCCAGTCCAGCAGCTAGACTACTTACATAGTCCACTAGTATGTTTACTTACCTGAATTACATCAAACCTGTAAATAACCTCAGATTTTAAAGCACGTTGCTGCAAGTGTGACACACACTTATGTGCACTGCACATGCTCAGTGAAGACTGAGGTAAAATGTATATTGGGTTTTTTTGGTTTGTCTTTTGTGACCCACAGTTTGGCCTTTTCCAGGATTCTTACCCAAGTAAGAAATGAAACTTTCTTTGAAAAAGTCATTTTTCCCAGAATGCTTGTTACTTGTCACTGTCACACAAAATACATTTTTGCTGCATTTTTAAATTTTCACATAGAAAAATAGGACCTGAATACAATGGTGAATAAAAACTGGGCTAAAATGCATTGGCACTGTGTGAAAAAGTAAGTACACCCTGCTTCCGTAGGAATTAAGAGGGTAAGTAGCCACTTCTGTAAAAGCATAAGTTTTAGCAGGTTGCTGGTTTGAAGCATTCAGGTGTGCATTAACACAATGCTGCGATTTTGCCAAGATCTTTCCAAATTCACCCCAAGGTCACCCCAAGGTCACACCGTGCAACATTTAGAGAAACTGCAAAAATCTCCACAGGTCTCACCAAGTTACAAGTTACAGTTCATGACAACATAGGTTTGCAAAGCTGCATCTGAACAAACCAAAAGACTTCTGGGACAATGTGCTTTGGATAGATGATACCAAAGTTGGGATGTTTGGCCACATTTGGTGAAAACCAAATACAAGCACCTCATACCATTTATCAAGAAGCGATGTTGGAGTGTTGATTTGGGTTTGTTTTGCAGTCACAAGGACCTCTGCATCCTAAAATAATCTAATGAAATGTGAGGCCATGTGTCCAACAGCTAAAGTTTGGCAAAGTGATCAAAAGCACAGCAGCAAATCTAGAGCAGAATCGCTGAAAAAAGAAAAGAATCCAGGTGTTGTAATGAGTCCAGACTCTGCAAAAACAAATGATCACAAACCTCAATGAAATGAAGAAATCTCCAAAAGCTGATTCTGTTCATCTGGACGTAGCGTTTTGTGGGAGAAACGTTTCGTCACTCATCCAAGTGACTTCTTCAGTCTCAGCTGACTGCAGGTTTCCCCAATCTTATAAACAGTACATTTGCATAATGACTGAAACCAGCCCACTGAAGGAACAATGGGCTGGGAGGTCCTCACAAATTCTTCTGCAATGATATGAGAGACTGATAAAGTCATACAGAAAATGATTACTTCAAGTCATTGTTATTGTTGTTAAAAGTGGCTCTACAAGCTGTTGAATCATAGGGTGTACTTAGTTTTTCTCTTGCTCTGCATTCTGGCTTAATCCAGGTTGCATTTACCAAAGACCTGGTAAGGACATATAAAACATTAGAACTGAGGGGGGTGCTTTCTTTTTACCATGACTGTGCATTGGCTGCTTGCACTGGTTCAAACCCTCATAAACACTGCAGCGTGGTATTCAGCCTGTGAAGCATTATAGGATTGTGTGTTTGATGGTTTGATGTCGGAAACATAAGGAGTAACAATGAGAGGCAGGTAAACGTTCTCACTGAGGTTTGTTTGTTTGGGGTTTTTTTTTAATGGTCTTTTGCATGTTTTGTGTGCAATAAAATATAGAAAACAAGCAAGCATGACATACTATGAATGCCTAAAGTCCGTCTGTATCTGAAAACACAAGCTTTTTTTCCTCTCAGAGCTCTTGTGCTTTGTTGATTTCATCAATCTGCAGGCAAAACATGTTGCAACACACATTCAGTCCTGGCTTCCATTTTCAAAGAAAAATTCACTTATCCAAAAAGAGATTTTCATGTCATTGTCAGCTTCATGTCATAATCAATTTCTGCAAAAGTTTCCACGCCACACTTCGACAGCTAAATCAAAACAGGCCAAATTACTTGGTAATTTGGCTGCTTCCATCCACAGTCCATGTATTTATAACTGTGCAAACAGACTCACTTTATGTCCCATCAGCTGACGTACGCAGGATGCCACACACATAGCAGCAGGAAGCAGCCCAGTGTACTACACTTGAAGTTGTTTACATTACATTGCAGAGAGAGGAAGGTGCATGAAAGGCACATCATGATCCTGACCCATGATCCTGTGCGCAAGTGGATGTCAAGCCACAGTCCACATGTTCCAAACTGGACCGTGGTCAAGGGAAACATTAACAGAGGTTTGGCAGGAAACTTCAAGATTGTGACTGTCTACAGCAGGCAGACAGGCACAGCAGTCTCTCTCTCTCTGTGTGTATGTGTGTATATGTGCGTAGCACCACCACAAAACCTGTCATAATGTCACCACCTCCTTTCTGTAGCACAGCATTTGCAGGTCATATAGCATGAAATGACGTTCTTTAACAGCAGATAGGACTCTAAAGTGTGTGGGAGGGACAAAGGTTTGTAAGGTCAGTGCAGATCAGCACATGCACAGAGGCTGTGATGATCCTCGGTTGCAGATACGGTGTAAAACACCAAAAAAGGCTGCATCAGTGTAAGTGTGTCCAGCGAGGCATTAGTCAACACGGAGAGGAGGCCAGAGCTGTGATGATATTGCATTATGAACGCTAGAGTGTAGTCATCCACAAACAGTGCTCACGCACTTCAGATTATAAAGCATCTGAAGACCACATTCATCTGTAACAGCTACCATTTACACCAGGGTGGCTTGCAAAGTCTTTTTTTTCCCTTTTTTCTAACTCATATTTACTCTGCAGAAGGTAATTAGTGAGTTGATCACAAACCATATTTATTCCCCTGTGGTCAACCACAGCACTCTTTCCACTTTGAAGTGTTTGCTGAGCTAAAACAACATTTAAACGCTTCCAGATATTAAGACAGGACCTATTCTCAGCTTACTTGTTCTTTTTAATGGTTGGAAATTATGGCCGACTGAAATAAAGTAATTCATATGTACACGTGTGCTATAAATGCACTACAAGATAGATAGATACCATCTTTGTGGCATTCCACCCCATTTATGTTTCTATACTTTTCCTGGTGACCACCAATTAAAGGTACAACTTCTAATTATGTTAAGCATTACTCAGGGATTTTTAAATGTTAAAAAAAAAGTGTTTTAAAAAAAATATGCAGGCTCTTAATAAACAATTGCATGATATGCACATTTAAAAGAAAAAGTTTTTACACATAGGTTTTACATATCGGGATATAATGGAGTAATAAAGAATCGTTTAGTCCTTACCAGGTTCTTAAACACATGTTACACTCTGTTATTGTTTAGCAAAAAGCAGTGAGTAGAAAGCTACAGACACCCCCTGATTCAACAGCCTGTACAACCACTTTTAGCAACAGTATTTTAGCAACAGTAACTTGGAGTAATTGTTTCCTGTGTGACTTTATCAGTGTCTCACATTATTGTGGAGGAATTTTGTCCCATTCTACTTCACAGCAGTGCTTGAGTTTATTGAGGTTTGCAGGGATGCATTTATACACAAATACACCCCCCCCCACAAGGTTTTCAGTCACGGTGAAGTTAAAATTTTGACGGGGCCATTGCGACACCTTTATTCTTTTCCTTTCTTCTAACCTGCTACATGACCCAGTTTCAGACAGATGACCTCACATTTGACTCTGATGTACAGTGGAGTTTACGGTCAGCTCACTTACTGCAAGGTGCCCAGACCCTGTGAGTGCAAAAACAAATCCAAATCATCACCGCTCCATCACCCCACCGTGCTTCACAGTTGGTGTGAGGTGTTTGTGCTAGCACGGTGTGTTTGGTTTTCTCCAATTGAGGAGCTTTGCCAAGGCCAAACATCGCGACTTGGTCTCATTGGAAGTCTTGTGGTTTGTTCAACTTTGCAAACCTAAGCCATGCTGCCGCGTCCTTTTAAGAAAAACAGAGGCTTTCTACTAGAAACCCCTCCTAGTGAGCCATACTTGTTTAATAATGCAATGTTTTGTATTTTACTGACATTAATTTTTACATGCTAAATGAGCCCTGTAGAGTGGATTTCTTGCTGTTTCTCTGAGCATTGCACAGTCTGACTTTGGGGTAAATTTATTGGGGCATGTCTTGTCTTTTGATTAACCTTCAATATAGTTTAACCTACTTCAAATAACAGATGCTAAAAGATGAGTGGAGACTTTAGTGGAAAATGAACGGATTAGTTTGGCATGAAATTAAATGTGTGCTTCCTTATGGGCTCTTCTCTTCTATGATTGTCTGGACTGTTTGGCTTTTTTATTTATTTTACAGCGAATTTGTGTTTATTATTTGTAAGTTTTATGTATAAGTGTTTTTTTTACCCACTGTTTCACTTACTGTAAGCATAAAACCTAAAACACGCTGCTGTCAGATGAGCAGAAATATACTTATTTCTGGTGCAAATTAAAGTTTACATTTCACCCAAGTGCTGGTTTGCCCACGAGAACGTGCACACACACACACACACACACACACACACACACACACACACACACACACACACACTGGTCAGAGGTCTGTGGTTAGAGGCTTGTTGTAGTCAAACAGCATGATGAAGTGTGTGGAGGCTGAAGAGAAAGAAAAGCACTTCCTGGGCAGCGACGTGTGACGGGAGATATCAGAGAATCGGTGCAGGGTCAACCACTTCTGACAACCACCACACCTCTTGACATCCACCCGAGACCCTGGGAGTTGTGATGAGCACATATGGGTCAGTGGAGACTTGAGATACATGGGCTCATCACTCAAAGGAGTGTATGACCGGCATTTAGCTTTTGTGTGTGCGAGCCCTTTTATCTCTCCCTTTGCTTGTGTGCATGCTATCTGATTTCTCCAGAAGCAGCACGGGCTACCCAGGTGGTCCCGAGTCATGAGGAGAAGAGTCAGTGCATTCAGACAGTAAGCAGGTAACCTAAACCTTCACACCCCCTGCCTGCAGCTGCTTGGTCTCCTCCCTCAGGAACACGGGCTTCTTTTACACGCTCGGCCCTTTGTTCCCCTCCCTGCAAAACATTAACACTACAATGACCTCTACAGAGAAACTCGAGTCCATAAAAACCTAATGGAGTAGGATGAAGGAGACAGGAGGAAATGGCTGCTGAACAGAAAAAAGATGCAAAACTTCATCTGTATTCGACAAAATGAACCTTCTAAGTTGTGCAGTGGAGATTCCAATGAGGGCTTCATCATCTGTATCCCTCTATCAGTGGTGAGGGGAGGGGGTAGAGAGGAGGGGACAGTCATGGTGTGGTAATAATAGTCTGTCATTTTTCATCAACATTCCTGACAATGCATGACCCAGACTGGAGCCAGAACACACACTTGGGGAGGTGACACAGTGCACAGAAATACAGCACTTGGGTCAGAGGGTCGAAGTGAGCCTGCATTTGAATGTGGTGATGTGTGCGTGTGGGTGGGTGTTTTGGGTGGAGGGTATAGCCCTCAATATCATATCTGGGAGGTTTCAAAAAAAGAGCAGGCTGAGGATGGAGATCTTTTGTGCCATCAGGGTGTATTTCTTGAGGGAAAGTCAAGCACACGAGCCCTCGAGCTGAGGTCCTCCTGGAGATGATGGCCACGCCACACAAACCCCCACGCCTGAACCTTACTCTTAGCCCCCTTCTCAAATTAGATCCCAGGTCTAATCAGAGACAGCTTGGCGTTGTGGGTGGAAACTAGCCACAAACCTCATCTTCGAATGACTGTTGGTTACTGTTAGAGGCCCCCCTGTTCTGTTGACAGGGCAGGATGTAGCACTATACGAGGCGCTCTCAATTCTCTTGACCACACAATGGAAAATGAGAGAGAGACCACACAACAATGAGTGATTTTCAACACAGCGGCTATCCAAAACCCAGATTCAAAGTGAAAAACATACCAGAATAACGCCAACCAAATTCACTGCTGCTCAGTGTAATAGCTTTCTTTCTCTTGAATGGCAGGTGAGGACATTAAACAACAAAGAGAAGAAAAAAAAATGTAGCCTAGCTTTTTCCAAGAATAAAAAAAA
This sequence comes from Oreochromis niloticus, assembly GCF_001858045.2. Classification (NCBI taxonomy): domain Eukaryota; kingdom Metazoa; phylum Chordata; class Actinopteri; order Cichliformes; family Cichlidae; genus Oreochromis; species Oreochromis niloticus. Next base: position 16,545,884 of record NC_031971.2, on the reverse strand, counting down.
GTTTAAAATGGCCTTCCACTTTTGACTGCGCAATGTTTTCTAGCTCAAGCTGAAGGAATCATGAGGAGTAACTGGTGACAATACAAAAAAAAAAGCAACATTAAGCACACATGACATTAAATGTATTTGCTTGTATAGTTTAAAGAAGGTGAAGAATGTCTGGGCTCTCCCTTAGTGATAAGATACAGAGTTCATCATCTGGGAGTGACTCGGAATAGAGCTGCTACTCGTCTACACCTAAAGGATACGGTTTTGGTGCATCTGACAAGGACGTGTCCGAGATGACTCCAGGCATGTCCTTCAGGAGCAAGGCCCCGGGGCAAATCGAGGACACAGTGGAAAGATATTATCTCTCTCGGTTGACTTGGGAACACCTCTGGTGGTGGTCAGTTATGCCTCTTTTCCACTAGTACCTACTTGGCTCAGCTCGACTCGACTTGATTCAGTTTTTAAGGTTTTCCATTTGGTGGTAGTACTTGGTACCAGGTACTATTTTAGTACCTGCTCGGCCGGGGAACCAAACCAACTGAGTCGACCCAAAAATGTGGTGTCAACAGACTGCATGCCACCGATTAGGCAGTTAATTACGTCACTTGATGAGTCACGTGAGTGACTTCTTCACAACAACCAAGACCACCATTTTTAAAACCTGGCAATGAGGGAAATGGCTGCAAAAAACACAACAAACAAAAACCCCATGCCTCACAAAAAGCTGTGGACCGAGCACCAGGTATACCATCGTTTCCATGTCCTCCATTGTTTTGTTGTCTTTGTGTTGCATACAAAGGACATTCAAGACTTTTGGACGCGTAGCTATAACAACCACCACACACATCGAGGTTGGTACTCAATTGTAATGGAAAAACAACAAAAAATTGAGGAGAGTGGACTCAAGTTGAGTCGAGTTCAGCCAGGTAGGTAGGTTGTCTGCTTTTCTGCTTAAACTGTTGCCCCTGTGACCTGGACCTGGACAAAGAGCAGATGGGTGGAGAAATGGATGAACATTAAATGTACTCCGTGTCATTGTTCTATTGTAGGCCACAACACAACTCACTGAAATATAATGTTTTTCAACCACCCAAACACAATCTTCATTCAGTGCAGACTGTCTTCATCAGATTAGGCTCCCTTTGATCTTCCCCAAAATAAAATTCAGTTTGTAAGGTCTTCATTGAGATAGAGTGGAAGACATCCATTGTGCTTGTGTAGACCTGTGTAGATGCACAACTGCACGTCATCTGAACTTAATTTCTAAAAATAGCAGCAGCATTTTCAGAGGTCCAGATGTGCCCAAGGAGTCCACTTCCAAGAGGAGGTTGGCCAAACTTAAGTCAAAGGGACTCCGATTTTTATGGGTGGAGTTGCAGAGCTTTTTCACTGCACCTCATATATGTCCTTTCCCTTCTATTTTGGGTCCATTCACAGGTCAAGAGGCAGACCAACATGTGTGGAAGAACTGAACTCTGAACCTCCTCACAATGAGGCAAGCTTCTTACCTTATCTCACAGGGTGAGCTCATCCATCCATCCGTCCACCCAATCCCCTGGAGAACAGTCGTGTTGACCAATTCTTAATTACAATCTTATTCTTCTCATCAAAATCTATAGTAGCAGATATCTGACCTCAGAAGACTTTGCAGATGTTGACGTTTGCACTAAATTAGACAGCAATCAGCCAACAATGAGGCCTCCTAAGCCGCTGGGATGAAACACAGAAAAAGAAAGCAGTGGTGGATTTCTGGCAGCCTCCCCTTTGGCAAGCCTTCATGATTATCACTTTGTGTGGAAGCATTCATTTTGCTCTCAATTGCAAGACAAGAAAAAAGTCAGTTCCCCTTATTACACTGGTAATGATAGATTGCTCTGGCAGAAAGCACATGTCTGGCCAGCCGACCTGTTGCTTTACTACCTACACCACTGATGCCAGAGCAAATGGGTCCTTATTTAAGTCTTGTCAAGGGTAAAATTGGGGCCTTAGCTAGTCATTACAACAGTGGCACATAGTCTAATTTGGGTCATGCTGCGGTGGCTTAAAAGCAGTGTGAGCACAGTTTTTACTGCTCCCCATGTGTCATAGTGAAAATGAAACAAATGTGCTTATTTTACATCAGTGACAAATGGAAATCTGTAATAGCAAGCACTCCATCCCTAAGGATGTTTTTCTACTCCCGACCAATAAACATTAAGAAACGAAGCACTCCCACCAGTCAGACTGTTCGCGGTGGATGTGGATATTTTCACAAGAATAAATGAATGAACAATAGCTTAATGTAGACATGACAAACATTCAGCGGAGTTTCCTCATCCCCCCCCCTCAAAGTCACATCTGCTAGAGATTAAATTGTGGTGTTAAAATCACCTCAACCACATGATGTAGTATCAACTAAGCAAATGTTACCATCTCAATTCTTTTTCCATTAATAAAGACTTCATCTAAAGCCGGCCTCTTTCTCCGGAGTTAAATTATTAATGTTGAGTGCTCATTACAGCTGTTCAAACACTAAATAGCCAAATGACCCGCGCTCTAAGAAAACACGGTGATCTCTTCTGGCAGCGTGTACAGAATAATGTGAAGTAGAGCATAATAACGTTTATCATGTGTCATAGGACGTGGAGGGCCTGCCAAGAGAGGCCTTCAAACTCAAACATTGCGCATGAATGTTTGTGTGTATGACACAAACCAAAACAGTCAGCTGTTAACACCAGGCCGATGAAGAGGAGCGGGCCCAGTGACTGAGGCCCTCCTCAATGTGCTTGTTTCATCTGTTGAGGAGGTCCAGAGATCAGAGGGGCAGAGAGAGGGGGGGAAAGTCTCTTATGGGGCCGATGTCAAGGGCCAAAAATAGCGGAATAGCTCTTTTCTCTGTTTCTCTCCCTCGGTGACTCATCTGGAGTGTGGTAATTAGCAAGAGACGGTTCGCCACCATCGTGGCTGGAATCACACAGACCGTGGCAGTGACAAGGCCCAAAACAAACGCTCCTTAAAGAGGGGCAGGGTGGCAGGGCAGCCGAGGTGGGGGTTTAGAGGGGAGAGAAAGAGTGAGAGGATGTGTCACACTTGGAACCAACTGGTATTACCAAATCCTTCCACGGAGCAGGAGGAAGCAAGAAGGAGGGAGGAGGAAACCAGAATGACAAGAGGTGAGCCAGAGAGAAAAAAAAATACGAGACGAACAAGAGCTGTCTCATTGCCGGATGGCCATCTGCACCGCATTTTTTCCCCTGGATTTTCCAATTATAACTGAAGTGAATTAAAAGTTCAACTCCCTCCTCTTCTCTCTATCTTCCATAAAAGTTCTCTCCACGGCATGTAGTAATGGAGGTCTATTCAGCAGCTAACCCAGGAGCTATACCGCAAAAACTCCACACTCAACTATAATTGGCTCACTAGGCCCCTGGGCATTAAATTACACCCCTCGCACATCAATTAATTCACCTCCATTTTCTCTGCAAACAAAATGGTTCGTTCACATATCAGCACAGACCCCGCTGAGCAAATAAATGCCTTCATCATTGCTGTGCTGTATGTTTTGGGTCAATGTTTTCTTTGCATTTTGAGTCATATTGATTTATGTCTGGGCCTCATAGTCTGAATGTGTGTGCAATAGAAAAACAGCGAGATAGGGAAGACAAGCACACAAAGCAAGCATTTGTCTGTGTGCACAAAGGCAAAAGATGCAATAAGCCTCTTACCTTATGTAGGGCGCCATATAAAAACCACACAATATGTTTTGTGGGAGGGATTATTGGGATCAAAGACAGAGAGGCAGATATGAGTTTCTGTTCCTGGCTAGTCGAGGAGGGGGGTTGTCATACCAGACATGGTGAGCACATACATTTCCTTGGGCCCTGGGCGTGTGCTTAGGTCCTCCTGGGTGGACTCATTACTCACTGTGAGCACTGGGGTTGACGGAGAAGCCTGTGTCACACCCACTACGCACTGACCGTTGTGTAATCCCTCCTGGGGTTTTGGAATGGGCTTGTAATGATGACTGGTTTGATACGGTTTCACTCTCTGTTTCACGCGGACTCAACTGGGAGACAGTCCTGCAGACACAGACAAGAACCTGCTGTGGTGTAAGCGATACTACCCCGCGAGAGCTTCTGTCCATAGCAGGGAGCACTTAGTAGAGGTTTGAATGTATAAACAAAAAAGTCAAGCGGTTAAAAATGAAGCTTTAACGCTGGTGCACCACCAACATGGAAACCTTAAAACAAAGAAAAAAACCACTGTGTAGCTGTGTGTCAGCACCTGCCTTTATTGAGCCACCTGTGTAAGTATAAACCACTCCATGAAACACAGCAGGTGGCAGAATGAGCTATGAGCTTATAGTACAATTACAAATATAAATTCAAGCACTCTAGATATTTTTGTTATTAACCAACCAAATGAGCCTGCTAAGGCCCCAGTCAGATAGGTGCAGAGACCAGTTGGTGACCCCCTGGCAACTATGCTCTCCTTGCTAGGGAAAAATGTGTATTTCCCAACCAGCTGGCGAGTGCTTGCTGGCATTCACTGTGAAACTGATTACCGAAGGCTGAGTCACACAGGCCTAGAGACCAGTCAGTCACCCCTGGCAGCTAAAGATTAGCTGGGAAAAATATGCATTCCCCAACCAGTTGGCAAGTGATTGCTTCATGTCGCTATGAGAAACTGCTAAAGAGGTATACAGTGTTGCAGCAGAAACCTCCTTACAACTGGTTTGGTCACTAATGGATAGCTGCGTCTGCCTATAGTTTGTGTAGGATGCACAAAGGTTGTGTCGTGACACTGCAATCAACACATCTGAAAGGGCAAATCTTCTTAGTTTCTGATTTGTGTTGTACTTTTTGCAGTTTATCTAGTTTTTCTCAGTTTTTGCAGACAACAGTTAACATCTTCCAGGCAAACTACAGGTGGCTGCGGCAATCTGCTAGAAACCAAACAATCATAAGGAGGTGCAGCAGTCTCCAGCAAACTGTGGCCCTCACACCGGTAATCATGAAATGCTTTGAGAGACTAGTCCTTCAGCACATCAAGGATTACCTCCCCCCAGAATTCGCCCCCCACCTGTTTGCATACCGTGCTAACAGATCCACAGAAGACACCATCGCCACAGCCCTCTACGCTGTGCTGAGTCACCTAGAGCAGCGGCAGAGCTACGTCCGAATGCTCTTCGTGGACTACAGCTCAGCCTTTAATACAATCATCCCGGACATCCTCATCACCAAACTGGTCACTCTTGGCCTCCCTCCTCTCACATGTGCCTGGATAAAGGACTTTCTCACAAACCGGCCCCAGACCGTAAGACTCGGCCCTCATCTCTCCTCCACTCGCACACTGAGCACCGGCTCCCCACAGGGCTGTGTGCTGAGCCCCCTCCTGTATTCTCTCTACACCCACGACTGCAGTTCGACCCACAACAACACTCTCATCATCAAGTTTGCTGATGACACCACGGTAGTCGGACTCATCTCAAAGGGAGACGAGGCAGACTACAGAGAGGAAGTCCTGAAACTGGCAGCATGGTGTTCAGAAAACAACCTGGCACTGAACACTAAGAAAACCAAAGAGCTTATTATCGACTTCAGGAGACACAGCACTGACTTAGCCCCCCTTTACATCAACGGGGAGTGTGTGGAGAGGGTCCACACCTTCCGGTTCCTTGGTGTCCTCATCTCTGCTGACATCTCCTGGACAGACAACATCTCAGCGGTCGTCAAGAAGGCCCAACAGCGGCTGCACTTCCTGAGAGTCCTCAGGAAGTACAAGCTGAACTCCAACCTGCTGCTGACCTTCTACCGCTCGTCCATTGAGAGCCTGCTAACCTACTGCATCACGGTATGGTACGGCAGCTGCACCAAGGCGGATAGAGTGAGGCTTCAGAGTGTGGTCAAGACAGCACAAAAGATCATTGGCTGCCCTCTCCCCTCCCTGATGGACATTTATTCCTCCCGCTGCCTCAGCAGAGCAGCAAACATTATCAAGGACAGCTCCCACCCTGGTTTCAACATGTTCAGCCTGCGCTACAGGTGCATCAGCACAAAAACCCACAGACTCAAAAACAGTTTCTTCCCCAAAGCCATAACCACCCTGAACTCACACATGCACCGATAACACAGCCCCCCCCCACAGTGGACCACCACTGTGCAATACTAATTCTATGTGCAATAACCCAACTGTATATATACAACACTATTTCTTACAAATTACTTTTTTTAAAACCGGCTTGTATATTTGTACATTTTATATATATATATATCTTTTTCCCTCTGTTAATACTGTCCATATGTATATATATATAGCGCTGCAGAACTGTACCCCCCCCCCCCAGCATGTTTGCGCTGAGTAGGAGATGCTCTGTATCTCATTGTACAACTGTATAGTGACAATAAAGGCATTCTATTCTATTCCTCAACTGGTTGGGGATTACATATTTTTTCCAAGCAACCAGCGGTTGCCAGAAGATCATCAGAAGGTTGCCGAGTTGCTGAGGGCTAACTGAACAAGTTTCTGGGATTTTTTTTACGGTACGCTGTCTGAACCCCCTTAAAATTCTAGGCTTCAGGCTGCTGTCATTTGATGCTCTATAAATTCAGTGAATTGAACTGAAAAACTGCACTAATAGGTGTTTTCAGAAATACCATTATTTTCACCAGATGTTTTATGTCATTCACCTTTTTAGCCTCTTTTAGCTAATTGTTTTGATTGTATTGCTCACATTTCCAAAATGCGAGCAAGCTACCTTTGCGTTCCTTACTATGAGACAGGAAAAATTAGTGTCTAGGTAGAAAAACTAAAAGGGAACTGAATACTGGAACTACATTTGAAAAGAGGTTTGACACAAAAGCTTTTGTCTTGTTTTTGCCTCATATGTCAAAAAGCAGTTTATCTCACTTTTCCACAGTATCTTCATGCTGATCTGTGCCAGATCAGAAACATCTTTTTCACAGCAAAAATCTTGATTTTTGGCTTTGAATTTTGACTGATTTCAGTCAAGTTTGATCCTTGTAATTGGTTTTGTGATGGAGCTCCTCCTATTGAAGTGATTTAAAACAGCTTAGCTGTGGTGCATGGTTTGTTTCGCCTTGGTGGAATCCAGTTGAAACACTGTGAAGATAAAAAAAGATAATCACAAAGTGTGTTTGCGGATAATAATATGATGGAGAATAAAAGCAAAAAGTGTATTGTTAATGAACATACAAATGGTTGAGGGCACTGAGGACTTCAGATGTTCATTACCAGGAACCTGAAACTCAAGGAGCCGAATGGTATTAAGACATCACTGTAGCTTATTCAGCTCCCATTATTATTTTTCCAGCTTCACGCATTTATAATATTTGCAGTTTATAAGCAATAAAAATCCACTTTCGTGATTCACCACGATGAATCGACCCACCCATAAAGAGGAGTGGTATAGTTCTTTGACCTGTTCACACTCTGGCAACGTTGGGCTCGCCCCTGTGATTTTGTCTCTTTATCAAGAATGTTCACAAATCCCTGTGAATGACATCATCTTGTTCTGGGGAGTTGTAGCCAAACAGACACAGAGAGAAGCAGCACCAAGCGTAGCATCCAGATCCAAGCCCTCAGCAGTCAGTGTCTTGAGCCAGCAGACCTGGACACCAGCAAAGAGAAATATGCCAAATACCTCCCCCCAACCACCATCCTACCCCAACGTTGCCCCCCACCCCTCCACCCCCGTCTATTATTTCTGCCCCTCTCTCTGTTCCTGAAAGCTTGGTTACATCATCCTCAGTGTCCACATTTCAATAATGCCTGTGAAATCTCCCACTGGCTACAGGACATGGGGGGGGGCTGGGATGGAGAAGGCTTGCAGAATGTGTGATAAAAGAACAACAACACACATACATAACCCATCATTTGTTGTAAGACAACAGTTCGAAACATACCAGTTAAATGTAGATTTCTGTCTGTCTTCTCCTTTCCCCGTAATCCCTGAAAGCAGAAGTGTAATGGTAAGCATTTGTATTGACTCAGGCCGGTCAGCCAAGTCCCCCTCCCCTAACACAGCTCCATGCAGGCCCAGCCATAGCAGACATTTTTGTGGTGAAATCATTAAACCCACGTGCAGCTCTCTCTCTGTGGTCACTGGGGGTCGTGCTCCTCTGCCTTTAGCTGAATAAATCATAAAGTTTGCCGGGGGACCACACAAGAAGCCAGCCCAGTGCAGCCAGAGCATCCAGCCTATGCAGCCAGTGCAAAACACATGCACACGCACAGCCCCAGACCTTGTTATTTTTCTGAAAAACACCAGCAGTGAAACAGAGACAGAGCGAAGCGAGACAGAAAGTGGCGAGGAGCGAATACAGCAGAGGCACAAAAAACAAGTGATAGAGCACAACACCAAAAATAATGTCAACGAAAGTACAAGTTAATAAAAAAATAATAGGGGAAAAGTCTTCTAAAACAGAAAAGCATAAGGTAAAATACAGCAAGGTGGAAAAACAGACTGCCAAAGATGTCAACAACATTTGCTAGCAACATCAGTCAGGATACAAATGAAAAACTTTTTTCAGCATTGGGCTCAGGAGCATCATAAAGGAGAGAAATCCTCTCTCCCTGTCTGTCTGGGATGGATGAGCTTGCCAGACTGATCTTTCAGACACGATGTGACCGCTAAAGGAGGAAACGCTGTCCTGTCTGAGGATCACATACCGTCTGGGTGCATTTTTGTGGGATGCACCAATTTATACCATAAATTACTAGAACAAATCGCAAGTAAAACAGAGAGGAAGAGGAGCTTCTGTTTGCAGACACTTCACTATTACATTTCCATTGCAATTTTACATTAGAAAACATAGCTGGATGTCTTTATTCAAGTTACAAAAGAAGAAATATTATTTATTTAAAGCCTCTCTGATTATATAGCAATGTGAAAAAGAAAGTACTAGTCTTTCAGTTCAAGGTTTTATGTATCAGTACATCATCTAGTCCTTAGCAGGTTCATAAATTATGTAAACAACCTCAGATGAATACATGACACACTGTGAAAAAACAGTTACAGTAAAAACAAATACTGTTTTCATAGGAATTAAAAGGATAAGTAGTACTTTGGCGCTGTTAATCAAATGCTCTTGATGAGCAGGTCATCAGCAAGTGTGATCACCTCTGTAAAGGCAGAAGTTTTTGCACTTTGTTGGGCTGGAGGATATGAAACACTGCGTTAAAAAAATGCCAAGGAGGGAAGACATCAGCAGTAATTTCGAGGCTGTTGGCACCCATCAGCTTGAGAAGGTTTATAAGGTCATTTCCAAACAATTTGAATTCCTTCATTCTGCAGAGAAAGATTATTAGCAAATGGAAAACATTCAACACAGATGCCAATGTTCCCAGGAGTGGATGTCCCAGAAAAAAGGTCAAAGGACTGTGTCATGCTTACAGCCACTGCAAAAAAACCCCCCCCAAGAGCTACATTTCACACTCTACGGGTCTCAGTTAGCATGTCAAATGTTAAAGTTCATTAAATAGAAAAAGACTGAACAAGTATGGCTTATTTGGAAGAACTGCCAGGAGAAAGCTTCTTCTCCCTACAAAGAACCTGGCACCATGGCTTAGGTTTGTTAAGTTGCATCTGAACAAATGACAAGACTTGTGACAAGAGTGCCATGTTTGGTGAAAATCAAACACAACATATGACTAAAAGCACCTCCTACCAACTGTCAAACATAGTGGTGGAGGAGTGATGATTTGGGTTTGTTTTGCAGCCAAAGGACTTGCGTATCTTCCAGTCACTGAGTCAACCATGAACTTGTCTTTATACCAACGTATTCTAGAGTCAAATGTGAGCTCATCTGTCCAAAAACTAAAGCTTGGCCCAAAGTGGCTCATGCAACAGGACAATAATCCCAACAGCAGCAACTTTACAACAGAATGGCTGAAAAGAAAGGAATCAAGGTGTTGCAATGGTCCAGTCAAAGTCCAGACCTCAACTTGATTGAAATGCTGTGGTGGGACCTTATGAGAGCTGTGCATAAATAAATGATCACAAACTTCAATGGACTGAAGCAATGTTGTAAAGAAAAAGGGGCCAAAATTCCTCCACACACTGGTTATCCATTTTGTCTTAGTTTTTGTTAAATAAATAATGACACGGTGTAACATGTGTTGTTGTTTATCTGAGGCTGTATTTATGGGATTTTAGAACTTGGCAAACACCAGCAGACTTTTTATTGTGCATTGGAAGAAGGGTGTACTTTCTTTTCCACGACTATATATCATGTAGGTATAGAAATAATGGTTAACATTAATGGTTCACACTTAACAAGGGAACATAGTGGTGCACATAGCTCTTAAAGAGCCTGATGGTTCCCTCTATAGTTGGTGGAGACCAAAAATGAGATCAAAAAACAGGTACGTCTTACACCTGTCAGTTACCCACAAACATAACTTCAAGTCAATTATGATATTTTTGTAGGCCTGATAAATGTGCTTAAAATGTTTTTTAGTAGTATAATAAAATATACAGTTATTTCTGTACAATTTAAAGTCTCGCATTCTTAATCTTATACAAGGAAAAGAAAAATGCTACTTAGAAAGTTTAGTCTAAACATAAAAAGTAATATTTTTCCGATAGTATAACATTACATAATGCATAATACCTGATAAATAATGAGGCATTAGAGAGTAAGTAATATTTTAAACTTATTTTAACCCAATTTTATATATTTTTAAGAGAATTGCAGTTTTAAAGTGATTCCAAAAGTAATGAATAACTAAATTTAATGGACGGAGAATACAGTACAAATGTAAAGTATCAAAGGTTAAGCACATCACAGCTGTGGCTATGAATTGTATGGAAGCCAACACACTGGCTTTTGTTTAAATGTACACTAGTCATTGCATATGCGCACCATACATTTACAACAGTGCAACATCAACATACAGCCTACCACATAAAAAAATGCTTTGTCAATGCATTTCTGTTTTTGTTTGTCAACTTTCTGCAAGGCAAATTAAACACATGAACAAATCTATACCACCAAACTACTGCCTTATAACTTTGTATTCTAACGCCATGTCATCTTGCTTTGTTGTCCACCTCCATCAAGCTTCCATCACCTGACTAAAAGGTCGGGTCGTCATGCGTGTCACGGTGAGAAATGTAAGCGTCGGAACAGCCTGGAGAAAGAGGTGAGGGTGAGGGTGGAGGTTGAAACTCTACCCTCACCGTTAACGGAGGCCACAGCACCTCGTGACCCCAGGCCACACATTTCTGAGTGAACTTTGGCCTTGTGACCACACCAGTGGTGCTGGGTAGCTCCTCATGTTAGACATGCACTTACATACACACACAGTATATCTTCAGACTCCCTCTGGCTTGCAGTCAGGCAGCCATTACCTGGAGATTGTATCAGTGTCAGTTTGTGTGGGATTCATACTCCCCGGGGTAAAGCACAGAGGGCAGGCGCCTGATCTTTCTGTGAAATGTTAATGTGGAACAAAACAGGCTGAACTCAGAGTGTAGCAATATGTGGAGCCCTGCTCATTGGTTAAGAAACTCTATCCCCTCTATCATCAATTGGGATGTGACCAAGCCAAAAACAAATCAGAAAGCTTTGAGTGCTTTGAGAAGCTTTTTAAGCACAGCTCGATCAGTGAAGCATGCTTTACAGTATATCTACTGTGCTCTGCTCTCATTTAACTGAGACAACAATCTTCCATTCAAGCCACAGTTAGAGTGTCCATTAGTACTGGTATTTCAATTTTGAAGACAGTAAATTGACCAAGGAATGCAGCTTGTTGCCTTATCAAAGTCTAGAAGCCAGGGATCTGGAAATGCCTTGCTTTGTTGCGCGTTCAGTTTATCTGTCCCGTAATTGCACATTGTAAAACTGTCTCTCTGGGCTTCTTGCTATCCCCAGTGGCCAATGTAACCATCTGGCCCTCGCAAAGATCTGACCAGGAAGTTATGTGAGACGTCAGAGGATAGGAACTCTGATAATGGATACTTAGCCTCACATGGAGTTGGCTGATTCTTCAACATTCCCATCATTGTCTGAGATACCTGTTACTGCATGCTTTGCCAAAGTTGTCAGTCTTTACAGTACTTTTCCGCAATGAGATGGTCAATAAAACGTTAACAAGCATTTATTTTTTTATTTGCGCAAAACTTTCTGCAGGGGTTCACAGAGCATGTAGATCAGTATGTTACTAAACTCGGTATAAATGGTAAAGTACAGCTGGATGGCGCACACAGCCAACTCTTTTTGTGCGCACTTGCATTGCAGTATCGCTTTTGGGAGCACCTGCTGTAAGTCTGCACACATACCTCTATTATATATCAAATAAGAGTTCATGTATCAACTGCGTGATATGCTGAATTTTGCTGAATTGGCAGTGTGTTTGGGATCATTGTCACGCTGAAAAATGACGCTAATGCCATTCTTCCACATGGTATTACATGATGGATCAAAAACTGATGGTATATTTCTGTGTTCATAATTCCATCAATTTTGACAAGCTCTCCAAAACCACTGGCTGAAATGCAGCCCCAAACCATGACAGAGCCTCCACCGTGTTTTACTGATGACTGTAGATGCTCACTGTTTTGTCTCTCTCCAAAAAATCCTTTTTGGATGATTTGAACCAAAATGTTAAAATTTTCATTCTTCACTCCATCAGACCTGCTTCCACAGATTTTCAGTCCAGTTCTTGTGTAATTTGGAATAGCTCAGCCTTTTCTCCCCGTTTATCTCCTTTAGGATTTGCTTTTTGACAGGCACTCTTCCACTGAGAAAAGAAGTATAATCAATGTGTGTTTTGTGGCAGGCTATTTAAAATATAATTTAAAATTGGTTCTTTGCTGAGTTTTCTGTTTCCTGGTTCATCCCTTGAGTTAGGTGCCTTGTTTATGCTTGAATGATTGATAGATCAGTGTAAAGTGGTTAAATAAACAAAAATAAAACAAAAAAAAACCTTATAAAATGGTCAGATACAAAGACTGAACTAAAAATTAAAACCTTTGAAAGACCCTCAGGAACTCTGGAAAACTATTGTTCAAGACCACTTTAAAAACTTACAAGAATGTAAGAAGAGGGGTTGCTCAAGACTTTTGCACAGCACTTTATGTATATTATATATGAGCAGGTGGCTTGCAGCCTCTTACCAACCAAGTTACACAGTCCTGTTGATGGGATGAGAGCCAGTGTGATTACATCCTACCTCACTACCGTCATAGTAGGTAGAAGTATTACAAAAAGGCTTAACATAGACACGGTGATAGGAAGACAAGGAGGTCCGAGGAGAGTCAACCTTCACAGGGCACCCCCTCTGCACAGATCCCTCTTTATGCTCCTGTTTATTATGGTCCCAAGTAATCCATGCCTGGTGCACTACACCAGGGCTGCCATATGTCAACATCTTGCTGGTGGTTTGCAGGGTTTCAAACAACAGATAGGGTGCACTGAACCTACCATGTAAACTTTATAAAACAGATTCAGCAGAACTATAATTATTTACAAAACCAGAGTATGGGAATATTTTAGTAGGGAAGGCTGTTTTTTTTATTTATTTATTGACATCACACAAGTTCATTGTTCACTGCTCATATTTTTCTATCAGAAAGTGATATACATTGCTACGATGGGACTTTCCAAGCCACCAGATTATGAAATCAAAAAAGTCTGGCTGAGGAAAAATTGCTATAATCTACATAAGCGGTTAATTTGCTCAGTTTTCCCCACCATGGCTAACACACAAATCTGTGTATGTCAACATTAGTGTCTTAATGATCTAATGAAAGGCTCTGCAAAATCTAGTCCACCTTTCCATAGAGCAGGCGTGGCAAAAAAAAAAAAAAAAAAAAGATGGCGGGAGGGGTTGTTAGTGAGGAGTGAGGGGGGTTATTTTTGTGAGCACCCCTACAATGCTCCACCTGTGCTTCAGCCATACCCCAGAGGACCACCCACTTAGGGAGAGAGAGGGCAGTCGAGAATCCCTATAACCTCTTTGGGTGGGCAACAAGGCCTCGCGCTGGAGTAGAGTGTTTCAGGCAACTGAAAGACTCAGGAGGAATGACTCCCAGTAAATACTATCACACTACCAGCAGAGAATAGCAAGTGCTGGTGGGAACTGAAAGAGGTGCAACATTATCCATACATGTGCGGAGGGATTGAGTGAGTGTGCGAAGCTGATTAAAATGAAGAAAGCAATTAAGATTTATTGACCTTTCATATATGCTTATTTTTCATGTTTTTGCACCTTTGGACAACCCTCCAAAGGTCAAAGACACACTCACCATTGCTGCAAGTTTTGGTCCACCTGTACAGTAATGTGAAACAAAAGGGGTAAATATACATGAATATGTGACTTTTTTACTGTAAAATTATATGTCAGGGATTTATTTGAGCGTGTTTAGTCTGTGCATGATAATAAAGTCAATGCACAAAACTTATGTTTATAGGTCTTGTAACTTCCTGAAATGGTCTGAGCTGGACTTTTCTTTCTTTAACAGATGATTCCTGTCAATGTGTCCATTGGATATATGCATTTTGCCACACTATGCATCTTTTCACCCTGCCTAGCTGAACTTGAGTGAGGCATATATATCATTTAGTTACACAGTATTTCCCTGGGCTCTGTGAAATTAAAAATGAATCATGATGAGATGTGACGATCAGCGTCTTATTGTGTTTGCTTGCATCTATCTTTGCTTACATCCAATTAGACAATCAAACCTATCTATCTTTGCTTATGCCTGTGGGAGTGATTGATGGCTGAGGAAAGAGGTGAAGGCCTCCTCCCCGGTGGTCTGGCTGGGCTCTTAGCCACTGTGCAATGACCGCTGCTGCTGCTATCCCTGACCCACATCACCACATCATTGACACTAAACCGACCGCCAATCTTCCGTTGGCCCGTTGCCTTTGGCACGGTCTGCGCTGGAGCTGTTTAGATTATAACCCTGCTGCATAATGAAGGCTGAAAAATAACGAAGACGAACTCTGTGTCCACAAACTACAAGATAATGCTTGTTTGTCTATCATTATTGTCACACTGACTGATTTTTTTTCGTTCTTTTTTTTAAAAAATGCTGTGCACACAGCCGCACAGGCCAGCACTGCGGTGCACGTGTTAAGTGGCAAACACAAGGAGGATAAAACAGTTCAGGAACACTATCCCATGTTCAAATAAACAGAGGTGTGTGGGGTCTGAAGAACAAACACACATTCATTAGGTGTATTGGTGCCTCTGGACCCATAGTGTTTGAGCAGTGGTGCATACACACCCACACACACACACACACACACACATATGTACATATGTAAGACATACAAACACACAATGGCATGGACTCTCTTACACTCTCTTTATATTGCTCATTTTCACACACACTCACACAGTGTCCAAACCAACCCCCAATTAGACAATCAAATCCGCTCTGCTGACCCTTAGCTTCTCTGGGATTTGGAGTTTACACCCCGACATAGGCCGCCCACTCCTGTTTATCCAAGAAACCTGACTGATGGATTGTATTGTTTGGCCTTTCGCAGCTATAATTGGCTTCGTTGTATAGGTTAAAGCTTGGGATATATTCTGCAGACCCCAAACATGCCACGCTTGGCCTCTGGGTCAATAACACTCGTATCAGTCCAAGGCCCCCTAAATGGTAAAGGGGTCAGGAGTGAGCATCACTGGCTCGCTAACGACATTAGTTGGTGGCGATGACCTCACCATCTTAACCCTCATTTGCTCGTGAACCAGAGACACGAGCTCGGCCAAGTATGCCTTCTAACCTCCGCGGCACCCAGTAAATATTTAGCCAGGACTCCACACTGTGATACACAGCCAGTCCAAACAACCTGCTAAACAATTATCATTGGCATAATCTGTATACTGAACTGCCTCCATCATGTATCCATGTGTCGATATAGTGTTTGGCTTTAAAACGCTGTGTGATATTTTGTTAGCTTGAGATGTTAAATTGTAGCGACTGTCATTCTGACACCACAGAACAAGAAAATGTGCATTTCAAACACTTATTTATAGTCCACTCTATAAATCAGTGGTTGGGGATAGTGTGTTTTGCTCTTAATGGCAATAGAGTACAGTAAGTACATAAAACAAAGGAAAAACTTTGCATACAGAACTCAGGGAGACAGTCAGGCTCAAAAGTAGATTACACCAAGTCAGCAAAACAGAGAAGGTGACAGCAAATAACAAGCCTTAAATTTCAGTGGAAGGATTCCAGATGTGCACTCGGAGATGACCTTGAAGGTGCCCAATTGAATTGAGGTATGGTTTTTGATTATTTTGGCTCTCAAGCTGTCGACAGAGAGCCATCACAACAGTGTTTTAGGAATACTTTTATCAACAGACCATAAAATCCACAGAATTGACTTGCCTTGAAACTCGTTTCATGATTTAAGCATATATATGCAGCATAAAATCACGCACATTTTTTTTATGTATATACCTGATGTTGTATTTAATTAGATAAAACAACTTATTGCTGTACCAGCCATTCTAGTTTATAGCCTTCATTGGGGACCCAGTACATTTTGGGACTGCGTGCTAGGATGGAAAGTGATTTCGTCATGCATCTACAAGAGTCATAAATGTCTGAACCACTGGTTGCTAAGCATTCAACAAAGACACTTACAAACATATGACACCTCTCTGTTTGGCCACGGGTGAAGTTGTCACACTTGGGTATGCAAACATTTGCTAAAATATGGCTTCCTTTCCTCTGCAGCGTACTAATGAGGCTGCAGCCATGGTGATTTAGGGATGTCCAGAATTTTGAAGTTGATCTTGGAGACCACACCATTTCCAATAAATGCAGCTATTCTCCTCAGTGCTTTATGTGCTCAGGTTTGTATTACACTCTCAAGTTACATTTCCGTCTACACTGGAGGTCTCGGCAGTGATGACTCAACGAGGAGTGTACAATAACTGTATTTGTGAAACGACAGATGTTTGTATACCGTGACTGCGGATGTCAGTACCGCCAGACACTATTTTGGTCACCAGATGATGCTCTGGTAGCGTTCCAAGGTGGGCTAGATAGGCAGAAGCTTGTCAACACAAAGTCTGAAATGACACAATTTAAAGGCCATGTGGTGAAAAAAGAAAGGGCGAAAATCTATATTTCTGTGTGTGGATCTACAAATCGTTTCCTAGGACATACCAAAGCACAATGTACAAACGGTTTAGACACTAACAAAGAGAAGTAAACGGTAGGTATGAAAGCAACAAAGCACGGTAAAATCATTTGCTTGAAATGTGTTTAAAGTGCCTTAAACAGAAATGTATTCTGAATTTGTCCTAATGGTGCTTTTTGTGAGAAATAAAAAGAGAATGTAGTTTCAGTGTCAAAGTATTGTAAGATAAAGATGCTACAACAAAACCATGTTTCAACAGTACAATACTAGTAAAAAGACTGCAATAGCTAACATGCCAAAAGAACACTTTTCTTTTCACTCACATTTCTTTGTTTATAATAGGCATCCTATCAGAAGAAAATAGACTTAAAATAAGGTGCTTTTTTCGAACAAAGGATGAATTGTAGCAGGTAAATGTCGATCATATTTAGTCCAATGGAAAAGAAAAAAATAGAGTTTAAGTGAACTCACAACCGACTCACAACTGACTTTCTAACATCTTAAAATCTCAGTCTCTTGGTATTGATCCACAAACTGACCTGTACATAATTTCCAGAGAGACATATGTACTATAACTGTACTTTCTTATTGTCAAGCAATTATACTCAGTTGAAACTCAAATTGATTGAATGATGGTTTTTTGTTAAAATAGAAGAAAATAGATAATAAAAAGACGTCCATTAAAAGGATAAACTATATGGTTAAGGATGGATCCGGTGAATATGAACCCTCCCTTAGCTATGCTGCAATAGGCCTAGGCTGCTGAGGGCTTCCTCTGATGCACTGATTGTGTCTTCTTCACTCACCTTTTTTCCACTCACTATGCATTTAATCATCGGTTATTACTCATCTCTGGCTCTCCTTCCCCTCACCCCCAACCGATCACAGTAGATGGACGCCCCTCCCTGACCCTGGTTCTGCTAGAGGTTTCTTCCTGTTAAAAGGGAGTTTTTCCCTCCCACTGTCGCCAAAGTGCTTGCTTGAAGGGCGTTGTCTGATTGTTGGGTTTTCTCTGTATTACTGTAGGGTTTTTACTTTACAAAATAAAGCACCCTGAGGCAACTGTTGTTGCGATTTGGTGCTATATAAATAAAACTGAATTAAAATTAATTACATTATTGCTCCCATTTTATCTCCTGAGACAATAACACTTGGACAGCACAGTGTAAAACATGAAGTGGGTTCAAGTTGTTTGAACATTACTGATGTGATCCGACTCCACAGTACTATCCAGATGACCACACAAATATTTGGAGCACGCGGTGATACTTGGCAGCCTCCGTCTCTTAGACGGCGTGCAAGCCACAGGTTGTGAAAGACTGGAAGAAGAAAAAATTTCACATTCCCAAGAAAAAGACAAGTGTTGAAATTTGTTTGAATGTTTTATGATCAATCCATCCCCTAATTTGCTGGCTGGTTTATCTCACCAGCATCGGCGAGTTCCTTCTCTTTTGGTGGGCCGAGCGCACCACAAGAACATAAAGGCTCAGTTCATTTAGCATGTTAATAAAAAACAGACACATGGTTTCTATGACTTGGACTGTAGACTCATAACAACCTTATAATCAAAGACATTGTGTATAAGGAATACTGATTCCAGTTGTGGCCTGATGTTGGCAATTCCCCCCATTTACTCTTTTTACATTCCACTGCCAGAGAGTGAGTAAAAATAAAGCCATTTACAACATTATACCGCAAATGGTTCATCTGCGAGCACTGGCACTAAACACCTGCTTGTGCTGAACATAATCTGCGAAATAATACTGCTGTGCACAATTACGTACAACACCTGTGCCAAATATACTTTATCAAGGGTTGGTTTGCCAAAATTACACAGAAGAATCGTACTTAGCCGTAGTGTTATTTAGTTTTCGGATAATTTGGTGGGGGTTTTTGCAAACTGGCACTCATTTTTTAAATCCATAATTAATGAAAACGTTACTGAAATGTATCTTGGGGCACATGAATAGACACAGCTGAAAACTGTCTTTGAGACTCAGCAATGCACAGAATTCAAAGCTCTTCTTTAAGACTAGTCATCTAGGAGATGGCGTCTTACTGGCACAACACTGCTTCTCTGACGAGGAGAGGATGGATAAGCAGCAGAGGGAAGCATTTTATCAGAGTCTTTGTACATATCAAGTCATGTAAGTATACTTAAAATCCTTGGTGGTCCAATGCTGCTATCAGCAAGTGGAATGTAGCACGGTGGGGACTGCACCCAGAAAGTTCAGCTCTGTATCTTTGCAATTAGCTGAAGATAAACTCGGGTTTTTACACTGTCCTGATTTATGCTTTGTTTCCCAAATTATTTACAAAATGATCATTCCCACAAGAAACTACACACATGTTGCGTGTGTTTATGGTCACTGACTTTTGTTAATTTGTTGTCTGCTTCTAAATGGCTGTGAGGGGAGCATGGGGATAATGAAGCAGTGTTTATGTTTTTGAGTGCTTAGTGGTATAAGGAGTGCGACTGTTTGAGTATTTTATGTTCTCGTGCTGATTGTTCTGCGTGCATGTTTGGAGGACATCAGTGTGTTTCAGAGCATATGAGCCTGTCTGACAGACCATGTGAGCCTACCTCAAACCTTTACATTGTGTTAGTGTGAAGCTTTGAGGAATGGGAGGGGGCATACAGTGGCAGACAGGGCGCTGACCCCATTCGTCTGAGATGAACCCCGCTGAGAGAAGTCTAAGGCCGGGGTCACGACTGCTCAATCACACTCAGCGGGTTAACATGCACGTTCATGACCGAGCCATTACCAGATTGCTGCATTATGTTAAATAAATTCAGATTTTGCTTTCCTCACCCAGCTGAAAGATTAAGCGAAAGCTTGAGGAAACAGCAGGAGTCCCAACAAAGATTTGATTTTTATACAAATCCCACAATCATATATATTTGTACATTTGACCGTTCAGTTAAGCACTGAAAGGCGTCCTTACGACTGTGTTCACCATGCACATGTTTGATGACGTTCATGCAAAGTTTGTTTAATTTGTGCATGTTCAGTTCTTGTTAGGTGATAGCCCCGTGTTGGTATGTTCATCATAGTAATGCTGGTCCAGCATCTACATTGCAACTGACCCAATCATGTTGTTGTGATGTTATAACTTTGGAATGTGGAGGGGAAAAATATGAAACTCCTTTCTGGAGCATTTCAAGTGTTTTCTTTATTAATAGGCAATATAACAAATATATTATCGCGTTAGATTTGCTTCTAGCCAAATTTAGGTTACTCCTGTTGGTTTGCTACTAATAGTTTTAGCATTAGCTAACCTCTTGGCTAATGTTAACTGAATACTCAGTCAAGTTGACTGGTTAGTTGCTACGGCAATCCTGGACCTGGATTATTATGATGATGTAGGATCAACACCAACAATAACAGATCATACCTTTCTTTACGCTACAGTCAGTAATTTTGAATCTTCCCAGTGCAGCTGTTCAGCCGCTGATTATTGATCAAGTTATCAAAATAAGCTACTATAAAAATGCTTTCAAGAAAATAGATGAAAGAAAATAGCAGCGTAGAGCAGATGACAACAGTGCAGGAATAAGAAGCTAAAGTTTGGTTGACCATCATCGTGTCATGACACGTGACACATCGTGTTGTGTCGTGACACTATGAAACAACCCGTTGGGTATTAAATCTTCTGTATCCATAATTCACTGGTAATGATATATATACATATATATATATATTAGTACTGTCAGCGTTAATCTCGTTAAAATGACGTTAACGCCATAACTGCATTAACACGGCAAATCTCCATTAGCAAGTTAACGCGGATTGCCCTGTGCGTGGGGCAATGCGTTAGCGTGGTTAGCTCGTTAATGCGTTAGTGCCATCCAAAAAAAACAACAATCAGATGACTTCTTATGGGCAAGCACTTGGCAAAAGTGGAAAGGAAAAACTCCCTTTTAACAGGAAGAAACCTGTGGCAGAACCAGGCTAAGTGAGGGGCAGACATTGATATACTGGTAAATTTACTAGTATATCAAGCGTGACCTTAAACTAAACTGACACTAAAACACCCAAATAAGTTTATTTGGACAGTGGATTTGACAACCCAGCTACTTAAAACTTTGTAGAAAATGAAAATGGAGCTAGTGCTCAAACACCAAAAGCTGCAGTTTCTCCAGTGATCACCTCAAGCAAATATTGCTGACACTGTTAGACTGTTAGACTGTAAGCTGTTAGGCTTACAGTCTAACAGTCCCTTGTTAGACTGTAAGCCCAACAAGGGACAATTGTTGAAAATTAGCAGTAGCTATAAACCTATGTCTCATGTCTTGCACTTGAACTATGTTAAACTGCACTGTCCCTTTTAAATAAAATAAATTCAAATTCAAATTCATTATTGTATGGTCTTTTACTTAGAGTATAAAGTCCCTTTAGGTGACTATATAAATAAAACTAAATTAAATGGAACTGAATTATGTTGTATGACGATATGGCTGCTTTGTGTGACAGGGTGTGATCTTGACCACTAGCAGTTTGTTTGGCATCACTTTTTTGAGTTGCTGAACTTTAATTCTTAATTCCGTTTGTTGTTGTGGTGCTTTTTGGAGGTTTTCTATTGCAACTGTCTGTCAAATAACATGGCTAGCTATTGCGCAACAGATTGTCTGTTCTTCAGTTCTAGTGAGTGAAATTCTAATACTGTCTTTATGTTTGCACTTATGTCAAATAGCAGATATCAGTGTCGCTGTGATCCACCTATTCAATCTATAAATGCACAGTGGCTAACAAAAACCAAACAAAAACAACAAAAACATGCCAACAGTATGTCCATCGGGGGCGGGGCATGCTAAAGAGTTCAAGAAATATAGTCCCTTGACAGCAGTACAGGAGTCAGAGGAACGATTGCTACCTGTAGTAGTTGTGCATATTTGTGTTCTAAATAATAAAATCCAAAGTGCAACTGGAACCAATCCTGACACCAAAACAGATTATGTTGAGTAAATCAATTTCCACAGTTGACCTGAACACTATTTGTAGAACTAAGAAACATTTAGACAGCAAGTAAAAACTTTATGTGGTTCACTTTGGAGCCTGTTGCCCAACTGCGCTGTATACCCAAATGTGCATACAATAAATTAAACAACAGAAAGAAAAAGAAGCCATTTGTTCAAAAATCGATGACATATTACATTTAACACACATATAAACCCATGCTGTGATTTCCAAAGTAAGCTTGACTCTTCCTGGTAATCTGTTTTCTTGAGTTGTTTTCTCTTGCCTATTTAAGATATAAAGCCACTGACTCAAACCTGCCATCACTCTGCTGCTAATAAAAGGCAGGCCACAAAAAGGCAAAACATATCTGACTAACATGCATTTGTGCACAAGCAACTAGCTATCAACTAGCTATCAAAGTGTTATGTGATACATAAGGAATAATAGCAGAAGCGAGATAGAAATGCACCTGGACATGAATAATGAAACAAATTTGTGTCACACTGAGTTCAAGTGCGAGTGAAGCTAACAAAAGCAAATCAGGCACTTTACTTTTTTCAAGCTATTAGCCTACTTCAAAACTATCAGAACTATAACCAAAAACCTTCCATAGCTAGTATGAACCGAAATCACAAAAGAGAACAGAGTTTGAGTTACATTTAGGCAAGAAATGTGAAAATGTATACTGTAATAACTGGGCAGTGTTTTATAGCAGACGTACCTCAGACTAAGTGAAAAGGATTACAACAAAAGCATCCTGACAGGAGAGGCTGGCGCATCATTAAAAAAAAATGACTCATGCTTGGTAATCAGATCCCAGACAAAGGGGAAGTTTTCACTTTGAATTTTTGATACAGAAGAAAAAGGACCAGCCAAGGGAATATTACTCTGAAATCAGACCTCGCAACGATTCCCACGGACAATAAAACAAAGTAGGTTCTCAAACAGTGACCTTTAAATGGGAGCATGCGAGGCAAAAAAAACCTCTCTAACTGATTCCACACCTTCTGTTCCAGTCACCTCTTTTCCTTTTCCGATGTAAAATGAGCCCGACGCAAAGAGACTGTGCAAACTGAGATTTCACAACTGACTACGAGTCCTGGAAAAACCATATGACGTCCAATTTTGGGAGAAGCTGTACAGGGCACTATCAGACCAATTACACCCATGCTGAGGACCACCTTGAGAACTACAGTACTTTTCCAAATGATGGAGTAAAATTCTTTCCATTTGCTTAATCTAAATAAGAGTGGAACTGATTAATCTGGTCGGTGGGCCTGGTACTCGTTTTGTTTGACTGACTCCTCAGATAAAATGTTCACGTTTAGCGAGAATTGATGTTTTCCACATTCGCCAAGCAAAAGCAAGAATTTGGGGTGTAAATTTAGCAGTGTTGTTCTTCAAACTGGTAGAAATTGCTTGGAGAGAGAAACGCTGTTTAGATCTGAAAGAGCGTCAAAACAGTCACTTTTTAGTGTTTTTAGTGAGCAAAATGGAACGGGAGGAAAAAAATGTGCGTCGTGGCTTTTGATGTCACCTGAAATTCTTGAAAGAGCTGGCCAGAGGAAGTTTAAGTAGTCAGCTAATAACTTTTGAAGGCCCCTATTTATCAAACACTGTAGACGGTACATTAAAAAAAGACCTTGTGCAGGTGCATATGTGCAAACACACACACACACACACACACACACATACACTCCTCTGCCTGGCTTATTCAGATGCCATGAGTTGAAGGAGCACTCAATGGCTCAGGCCTACCTGATGGAGAGCTCGAGAGGCCAAGCAGGAACAGATGGGCTGAGGACGGCGGGGTACTGAGAATGAGGGAGCAAAGGGAGGGAAAGAAGAGAGAAAGAGAGAGAGCATCGACAGTCATGGACCACCATCATTGCTGCCCACACCAGACTGCACTTACCACCAGCCGCCTGCCTGCCCCCATCCCACCAAATTCATTTTCAGTGCAGTGATTCTCTGCTGTAATGAATCTGCAATTTGCACACATATGTAGTGCCTAACATGGTACTACTTTGGGATCTGTTTAACCCCGATGGAAACATTTACAAACAAGTGACCACAAAGAGTCATCAATCTGCACATTAACCTCTTACTTGTCTCTGGGAGGAGGGTAAAGGGGGGATTATGCTATTCTCTATTATAGGGTTTGGAGAAGACCAAAGAAAGTGGAAAAAAGAGGAAAGGGAAATAGCCTCTTTCAAAGCAGAGTATAGGAGAAATTAGCCAAATCCTAACAGAACAACTTTATAATTGCTTCAATTATTGTCTGCTGTCTCCTTTATGACTGGAAAAAAAAGACATGGAGTGAGAGATTCGAGACCTGTGAAAGACAGAATGACTCATCATAAGCTCCCTGAGTTGGAAATCTAAAGAGTCACTGCGTTGAAACATCTGGAAAGACATCTGTCTAAAGAAATGACTGATTGGCTTCCTACGTTTCCTGAAAGGAGCAATGGAAGCCAAAGCTGCTGTATTTATTTCCATGGAGCTGTGTCACTGTATTTGTGTGTATTTACATGCATCAGGCATTTAGCATAGCTCAAGCAGTTACGGGACACTCCATCTTCTCAGCTTGTGCAACTCGGTATGTGTCTCGTGCCACCGTACTAGGGAGCCCTGGGTGGCTTCACTTATTCATGCCATGTGTATACTTTAGCCAAACAAGGCCTAAGGACACTCCGGGGTGGTACAGAGGAAGGAGGGGCGAGGAAGCTAAAGGCGAGGTAGTGTGGTCTTATGGTTGAAGCCCGTGATTTAGAGGCTGTTGATACCGGGCAGACAGCCCAGGCTCAGTCACTGACTCACCGCGGATGACGCTGCATAAGTCACTGCACTTAAAATGTCCTCATGTGTTTAGATCTGTTCAAGTGGAAATCAGGCACACTCGCACAGCTGGGAATGGCTACTGGATCTGATTTTCTTGTTTCTCTCCTGCTTTTCCCTGAAGCTTTCATAAACAGATGGCAGAGGCTCATTAAGCTGTTGTCAGAACTATTAATGACATTGTGAACACTTTCCGAGGTCTGTATGCCTTAAGGCGTGCGATTGCCAAAGCAGGGTCGTTAAAGAAGGTGTGAGAGTAACGCAATGCTGCTGTGTGCTGCAAGGTGAGGGATGGATGCCATGAAAGAAAAGTACACACATGGTTGGACGACTGTTAACAGTGAACTGACATTATTGATTTCATGTTTGCAGTGGAGGGGAGAAAAATGGAATAACGTCATGTGATTTCAGCGCCGTAGGAGTGCGCTGAATGATTTGACTGTGCAGTGCATACTGTATGTATGAGCTGTATGTGCTTTGATTCTGGGGTAGAGGGCTTATACCACTGTTAAATCAACTAAGTAATTGCTTCTGGCATTTCATTCAGATAATAGCTTTGTGTTGCCTTTTGTTTTAAAAAGTGTGAACTGTTGAAATCCAAACAAATAAGTAGGGCTACTTCACCAGAACTGCATCTTCAGCAGGTGGATGACTGTTTCTGTGACTTTCTAAGACCAATTATCTGACGTCATGATGGTCATACTTTTACTAGCTACATTTATTATGGTTATATGACTAAGACAGAAAGGGAGCAGTATTTTTCAAAAAGGCAATATCTTTTAGGCTGAAACAGAGATATAATCTAAAAATGTGCACTGCTATATCTGTACTGGGATTTTTGATGTGGTCTGATAGCGCATTATTCAATCTACATGAAGCACTGACAGTCTAATTGTGATGGCTTTGTGAAGTGACGTTAGAGCCCTCCTGAAATCTCCTTTCTCTCTTGGTCACAATGATACTAAAATGCTGATTTTAGGCAGGTGAAATGTTTATCGTATTCACCCTCATAGTATTCAATCTTAGCATCTCAGTAGGTTGGGTTGCCAAATGCTGCCCCTTTGTCTTTTGTCTTGTCTCCCTCCCCTCGCTCCCAATCGGTTGTGGCAGATGTCTGCTCCTCACTTAGCCTGGTTCTGCTGCAGATTTCTTCCTGTTAAAGGGGAGTTTTTCCTTTCCACTTTTGCCAAGTGCTTGCCCATAAGAAGTCATCTGATTGTTGGTTTTATGTATTTTTGTAGGGCCTTTACCTTGCAAAATAAAACGCCTTGAAGCAACTGTTTTTGTGATTTGGCGCTAGTGAATTGTCAAACCTGCACACGTCTCCAAATTATGCACAAAGTGTCCTTTGTTGTGCTCTGTCTAACGAGTGCGTCCGTCACTAGCAACTCAACACATATGGATGCCCGTAAATGATCCTTTTATGTCACATTCAAATTCATGCAGAACATTTTTAAGCACGCAGGGCTAATGGTCTAGTCATTGTGAGACACTTGGTGAATAGACCAGGGGTAGCCAACTCCATGCCTCGAGAGCTGGTGTCCTGCAGGTTTTAGATGTGTCCTTAATCCATCACAGCTGATTTAAATGGCTAAATTACCTCCTTAAACATTTCTTGAAGTTATCCAGAGGCCTGGTAATGAACTAATCATTTGATTCAGGTGTGTTGACCCAGGGCTATATCTAAAACCTGCAGGACACCAGCTCTCGAGGCCTGGAGTTGGCCACCCCTGGAATAGACTCTCATAAGACGTGTGAATATAATCAAAGTGTTTGTCTGAGAGAAATGAGTGATTTTTAGGACACCCGAGCCTAATATTAGCTGGCATAATCTTAGCTAATGATAACAAACTGCTGTTGTTAAGTCGGCTGTCCAGAGTCGGGAGGGCCACATGTGTAATCAGCTAACAATAATTAATTGCGACAATATTGGCAATAAATTACCTCCATGGCACTTAAACCCCTACGACTACTCCCTCTTTGGCCGGTCTCCAGCCAAAAACATAAAACACAATTAGGCAGAATGGTGACGTCCATATCAGCCGCTGTATACAAGACAGTGGGTCAACATGACAGGTTCTACAAACGTACACCCTTTTTAATGGTTGAATTCTGAGTTTGTTAGAAGATGTAATTACACACTTATTAATGTATATTTATGAGCACAGTATCCTATTCTTATGTTAAATAACTTCAAAAACAACTGACTGCACCTTTAATTCCAAGCAAATGATCTTTTACTTGAACCAACCAGATCTAAAGCAAGCAAACACGTTTCTCACCACAAACAAAACACAGTTGCCGTATGACTGCAAAACTACACCGGAAACATTGTTTTCACTCCAAATAGTCAGACTGCCTCTTGGAAAATGGGAAAAATTAATAATAATATTGTACTACATAAGTCAAATACGTGTTTGTGTTGTTTTTTAAAATGAATTTTATAATGAAATGGCTGCAATCAGCTGCCCACACAACATTCGATCCATATATACACAGTAGTGTTACCTTATGAGCATTTGTTTATGTTTCTTTTAAAAACCTTTACCTTTTTAAGTGTAAATCAATTCCTTTTTCATTTTG